>NW_009953299.1:3341477-3363506 GCF_000747805.2 Chaetura pelagica
CTGCTGAAAGCAAGCCTTCATGGTCAACTGTTTGGTACTACTGCAGTTGCTGCAGAGGATCAAGGGGCTGATTAGGTACAGTTGGGGTTGGAGCTCGTGCTCTGTGGTTTCGAGGAGCTGAAATACAGGTTTTATACTGTTGGTAGTAAGACCACTATCCTCTCCCCCTGGGCTACTAAAGTGCGTGTATTGGGCAGGCCAAAGAAAAGATGCTAAATCTTGGTATGAACAAGGCCATGTATGGAAGGAAATTGTGTGTCTTTAATACATCACTGCTTCTGATCTGCAGTGACAATTTAGCAAAGAAATACCTTCAAGATTAGGATATGTGAAGCTTTAGTCCTAGTATGCAAATCTCAAAGATTTTTTATTAAAAAAATATTTCCTGAACTTGTTTCTGGTAGGTATTTTCCCAGTAGCTTGAATTTGGTTTTTTTCTCTCCTTTATTATGAAGTCATGAAGAGTACCCCCAGGGTTGGCTGCAGGGATTTGGATACCACTGACAAATGGCACTCTACATATGTTCCCATATACCTGCAATTCAGTTTGTCACATCTTCTGCCACAATTGATTCCCTCTTCTGCTAATAGGGCAAGTATAACCTTGTGATGGGTAATTATTTAACACCTGCAAAGTATCTGCCAAACAGAGAAAAGTATTCCTTTCCTCCCATACCTTGGCAAGAAGGAAGTTTGCCTTGATAGATATTTTATGACACTACACAAAGCAGTTTTCTTACAATTCAGTGTTGCTTTGCAGCCCTTCAAATCCAAATGTCTGAGGCAAGACAGAAGGAGACAAAACTGTGCTAAACATCATAACATCTTCTCACAAATAATTTTGGCTTTTCCAGTAGATTACTGTTTATCTGCAATAATGCCTAAACCATAGGGATATTTATGGGGTGTTAATTCCCATCAGATATGTTGTCACCCGTTGTCTGACTACCACTTGCCACGTCAGAGAGATTTGGTGTTCTTGCTGTGTATGATTTGCATTGTGAGTTACTGGCATCCATGCTGGGAAGCTGGCAGGCAGCCAGCAGATAACAGTTACGTGATGTTGGCAAGAGGCCTCCCTCAGAGGCAGAGTGTTTCTTGTGATTCTTGAGAGACTAACTGAAATTTTGCAGAATAGGCAGCCTGATCTTTACATTTTCTCGGTTTTCTCCTGTTTGAAAATGTATTTTGCTTTTCCATTTATAAAATTTAGCATCAAATCTCTATTAATTTTGCAGTTTATCTATCTTTTCAAAACTGAGATTAATGAGTGTCTCACTCTATCATCAGAGCCTGATCACAGGTTCTTTCTCTTCATGAGACACCCTTAACAGTTCTACAATATGTACCAGCAGTTTTGTCATTTGCAAGAGTTTTTTTCAGAAGCTTTATTGCTAAAAAGCATGTTGAGGGGGAGCAGGGCAGAAAGACAGAGCTTCTTGCTTATTACTCTGGCTTTACACTGATGTACTTTTTGATGTTGAAAAAATTATAGTAACTTTTAAATGGTGCGATGATAAGCACTCAGACTCACTGTTTCTGTCTGGGACTGGCCCGTTGGCTGGTACAAACAGGTATAGCTCCAGTAATTTCAATTTACTGTGATACACGAGTTGAGGTTTTGGCCTCTAAACTGTTATTCGCAGAACAATTCTGTTACTGAGATGAGGAGTGCTTAATGGTGCACATCAAATATTTCTACTTACCCTCCTCCCAGTGCTGAATGATGAACATTTCTCACCCCATAGCTACCTGACACGTATGTTTGTCCATACATTAAAAAGATACTCAGACAATTTGAAGAGATTTTTCAGGATTTGGACTTTGCAGTTTATCTGCTGAGCTAGTTTTCTGTGATGGATGTGAGACTTACTCCGTATCTTCCTGTGGGAAATGGTGGTGGCTGGTTTCATTCCTAATGTATGACAGGGAATGTTCTGTGTAGAAGTTCAAATAGCTAAATAGCAATGCATGAAACCAAATAGGAACTTCTCTGTGTGTGAGTTACTTTGCAGGGGAGAATGTCTCTCCCAGCTGTAGCTGTACATCAGAGAGACAATGGAGAATAAAACTCAGCTCCTGAAATAAATATCACTAGCAGACAGTGAAGATTTTGCTGGAACAAACCTGTGATGCACAAGATGAGGATGCCCAAAGAGGGCTTTTTTCTGAGTGATTGCTTTCTAAAGTATTCTCCTGTAGAATGCACTGCAACCAGCCATACGTATGCTTTAAAACTAGGAAGCTATTAATTGATTGCTTTTTACTATGTCATGTCCTGCTGCCTTCGTCCTTCTGGTGCCTCTGGCAGCCGCGCTGCTGTGTGCCTGGGCACAGGGGACGGCTCTTTTTGGAGTCTGGGCACAGCACGGGTGGCAGGGCCACTCACTGCCATCGCCCTGAAGAGCTTTCTTCTGCCATCTCAGGAGCGCTGGAGAGGCGAGGAGTCTGACAATGAGCTGTTTTCCTCACTGGGCCCGGGTCTGGTGGCAAAGTCACGGCCTGTAGTGGTCTCAGCAAGAGATGCTTTCAGCTCGGCTCCTTTTATTTAGTTTTCCTTCTCCTCTCTCTTTTGTCTTGTTTTCTTCTCTCTTCTGTCTTCTTTTCTACTCCCTCCTTTGGACCAGCAGCAGCAGACAACGAACATGGTGACGACCCACAACAATCGTCCTTACCCGCATTCATTGCTTTGCACTCTTAGGCCACCACTCCCAGGCCTGTGCAGCTCCTGATGAAGTCCCAGCCGCAGCCCTTACCCTGCAGTATTGCCACCATTTCTTCTTTATTTTTATTTTTCGTCTGTTACGTCTCTCTATTACAGTCAATTGCAGTGAGAAACATACTTTTGGAGGCCTGTTCTCCACAGCAAGACAAACAGCTCTCTTCCCAGCATGATGATTCCTGGCAGGCTGGAAGCCCATGTGGCTTTTCTTATATGAATGTCTTTTTTCTAGCTTCAGCTTTAGAAATCAATCAGCTGGTTTTGGCTGGGGTTGGTTTTTTTATGTGTGTGTATTTCTTTTGTTTATTTGTGTAGTTTTGTTTTGGTTGGGTTTTTTTTGTTTGTTTGTTTCTTTTCCTGTTTGGGTTTTTTTGTTGTTGTCAAAGGCAAAAGATGATATGAGAACTGTCTACATTTACAGCTAAAGTTTGTAATTTAAGTAGCTTATAAAAATATTTTGACATTGCAAATGCAAATCCAGGCTGTGTCATTCCTCAAGATGGGTTTCAGTGAGTTCCAAACATCACTCTGTTGCAGTAGTGTTAGCAGGATCAAATTGAAAACCAAGACTAAACTGGGCATTAAGATTGGCTTAAACAGATAACAAAAATATAGTCCTTGCCCTAGAGAAATAATGATGAAAATACAAAAGATAATAATTCAATGTAGGTGGATGAGGAGGACAAATTTAATTATACTTGCAAGCTCTTAGGATGCTGGAATCTAGCCTATAAAAGATTGATATTGCAGCATAGAAGTATTTTAGTGATTAACACTTGACAATGTGTATTGGGAGTGTGAGAAGTACATGAGAGGGTAAAAAGGGTGTTTATTCAAAAGAACAAGAGCGGAGTGGACAGTGGAATCTGGCAATATTGGTTGACTGGCTGCCAGACCTGACACTTCAGTATTGATTGAAAGGTGATAGGTGAAGAGTCCTGAAAGTCCAAACAAGGAAATGTTATTTATTGACCAGAAGAGAAGGAGTCAGTGGAGTGATGCACATCTTTAAAAATCTGGTCTTGAGCTGGGGCAGAAGTGACTATGCTCATATCATTACCCAGCAATGTCTGTCTAAAGTGGTCTCTGAGGCTTCAGTGGCTGCCATGCTGGATTCTTCCCAAGGCAGCCTATCTCTAGCTTTACCAGGAGAAGGTTTTCATTAAAGCTTATGCTGAGCCTCCCCTACTACAATTTAAGTTCATTACCTGCTGTCATATACACCTTCAAGGTGGAAACAACATGGCACTCCTGGGTCATATTCAACTTGTAATCTCTGGCTCCTTTTCTGCTGAGTTGCTATTAGTCTCTCACTCTGCACCTTCTATCTGTGCAGTGGATTGTTCCTGATTAAATATAGAATTTTGCATTTGCTGTGGGGTAAATATTATTTAATGTTAATATTTTTCTATATTAGCAAGCTGACACAATCAGTAATGAGAGAAGCTGATCAATTTTTGTTTTGTGGATCGCAAATACTTAATTTGCATACATGCTTATTGAAGAATAACTCGATTTATTTGCCAGTCCCTGTCAAGTGGTTTAAGGTAGTACTTAAGCTGCAGATGCTTTTCCTCACAGTTGTGCACATGTAAAATGTAAGTGGCACTTTTTATGAAAGCTTTTGTTGTTTGAAGAGAATAGGAGGCTTTCCACTGATTTCAGGTTTCTGACTGATTTTCAGTCATTAGCTCGTACCCTAAAAATGCCACAGTTCTCAGGAAGTGTTTTTCTTTTTACTTGTGTACATTGCATAATGTGGACGTGTGCTAGTCAGACAAGACAAGATATTTTTCCCTTTTAAGGTCCCCATGCAAAATTGGAAAATATAACTTCATTTTAAACACTTTTCTTCATTATTTCAGCTGCCTTCTTTTCTTTTCTTTTCTCTTTTCTTTTCTTTTCTTTTCTTTTCTTTTCTTTTCTTTTCTTTTCTTTTCTTCTCTTCTCTTCTCTTCTCTTCTCTTCTCTTCTCTTCTCTTCTCTTCTCTCCTTTATTTTCCTCTTTCTCCACATTATTAAATATTATATATATTAAATAAATGCAGTGTACAAGAATTTACAATATATGGGAATTAGGCTTTTGATCTCAGATGACTTCAGCAGACTTCACATACTGCTGGGACTGTTAATATCTAACCCTGACATTTAGTTTAAAAAAGCCTGTCACAGGAGTGATGCTAATAAAGCTATGAGTGATTCTTCTTCCCTGATCCCTTAATCTACCCTTAGTTCTTAAAGCATCATTACAGAAAGACAGACTTTTAACTCTTCAAAAGGCTTCCACTGTTCAGCTTAAAAAAGTTTGAGAGGATCATTAAAAATGAATACTAATCATATAGATTAAGAAGAAGTGGAAGGGCAGATTTCTCTAATTAAATAAACAATTAATTTCATATTCAAAATGGCAACAGTAGGAAGAACTGCTGAAAATGCAACACTTACAGTGAGCACAAGACTGAATAGGCATTATAATAACTAATTAAACCATTACACAAATGATGTGCTGGTATGCCCCTTTATGGCCTCAACATCTTTCTGGCTGAGCAGGCTGCACTATATCTTCTGTCTTCTTTTTCCATTGTCTGTATGTACACATACTTTTAGAATTATGGGAACAGATATCTCAGTTGCTTTAAATCTATTCTGCAGCTGTGGCTGTCATGAAAAAGAATTTTGTTTCCTTATTGCCTCCTGTCTGGTTTTCTACTTTGTACGTTGTTACTGCTACTGCTACTACTACAACAACAACTACTACTACTACCTTCATTACTATTACTGCTACCAGAATTTATATTCTGGTGACTGCAAGAATTTTTAATCACAGAGCTACTTTTTTGGTCTTCCACAAAAAAAAAGGGAAAGAGACAAAATACAAAATAATTATAAAAACTAACAGTATAAAATGGAAAGTTATGCAGTTTATTCATTTTGGCCCATAAAAACATAAGTATGTATCTAAGCATTTGTCTCAGAGGAAAGACATTCCAAAATAATATAGTATCAGTCAATGACCATCACTGATATTTTAATATATAAAAATTAAAAAGAATCTTTACTTCCTTAATGAGTAATTGCCTAATACTTTACTGGATAAAAAAAAAAGTCAGATTTTGAGGAGAATACAGGGTTGCTTTGCTTTTTTTACAGTTGATGTACACTTTCCTTGTGCTACATTGTTTTGTACAACATTTATGCACTGAATATACTTGAGAAACTTTCCATGTACTAAAGTGAAAGTGCAAAAAATTTAACATATTGTTAAAAATACCTGGAGCTATTCTATACCTGCTCAAATGCAACTATCAGCTGAAGATTAAGCTCATATTATCTCTGTAGTTCACATTATAATTTTAGGTATAATGTTATTGGTGGTATAGTAGTTGTCATCACAAACACAATGCAGTAAAATGTTCAGCCAGCTTATGATTTTCTGTAAAGAAACCATACTTCTGACATCCAGCCAAAGAGTTTTTCTTTCAAGTGACTAATAATTAATAATTTAGATAATTTGGTATAAAATTCTGGCATCACATGTTATGCATTTGGATGTATAACACCAAAAAAGAAAAGCAAACCTAAGGACAAATAAGCAGTCAAATTATTTGCTTTAATAAATAATTAGCTCAGTCTGTGAATGCCAGATCAATAGAATTCATATTCATTTTCAATGCCATTTGAAAGAAGTTGTGATATCAAGATGAAGATGGAAATGAGAACCATTAGGTTAAGCTGCTCCTGACTGGAAACACATTGAAATATGAAGACTTTTCTTTGAATGATACCCAGCTCAAAGGAAATCCACTGGGAATAAATTGTGAAAAAACTTCTACAGCCTTTTGCCTGAAGTATTTCCCAACAAAGACATAAATCACAGGGTTAATGCAACTATTGGTGATAGCCAGAGTATAACCAAACTGCTCACCAAAGTTGAGCAGTTCGCCCCAGAAGCAGCCTTTTATTACGTCTTTCTCAAATAATATATCAAGGAATACAAAAAAATGATATGGAGTCCAGCACAAAAGAAACATCAGTACCACTGCAAAGATCAACCTGGTAGCCTTTGTGCCTTTGTGCTCCTTGCAACATCTTGTTCTGAGTGCTCTTCGTTCCCTTGCTTTCTTTCGTAGGGAGCGGATGGTAGAGAAATTAAGGAAGATGATGGCTGCAGATGGCAAGGCAAACCCCACTATGTTGAGTACCAGGCTTTCAGCTGTTATCCACGATGGGGTGGGGAAGTCTAAAGCACACGCTGAAATATTCCACTCGGGAAGGTATTTCACAGTCCGAAACATAAAGGTCGGGACACTGAGAAGGATGCCAAAGAACCAGGTGATCAAGCAGATCCTTCTGGCCACAGCTCTCCTCCGTATCCCTCTGTGGTTCAAGGTATGAACAAAAGTCAAATAGCGATCCACGCTGACTGCCACGAGCAAGTAGATGCTGGTGTACATGTTCAGGCTGTTGGATGCACTGGTGCTGCGACAAAGGAAGTTGCCAAACGGCCACTTAAACTCATTCCTGATATTCTCTGCCCAGAAAGGGAGGCACATGAGGAAGATAAGATCAGCAACAGCTAGGTTCATAAGGTAGATTTCAGCTATCTTCAGGGGACTCTTGTGCAAGAAATAAGTGAAGAGAACAAATATATTTCCAAGCATTCCAAGAATGCAGATGGTGTCAATATACTTGGGTACTACATAATACACGATTTCCCACCAGTCCTCCAAGTCTGGGCAAGTACTTAAGTTGCCCTTTTTCTCTCTCTGGTTTGAGGAAGGAATGTTCAGTAGAGGAGTTTCAGTCATTCTTTTTTTTTTTTTAAATTTCTTTTGTTCAGAAGTGAACAGGAGACCTCTTTGGAATGAGAGAAAGAGACTGCAAAAAAGAGGCATAAAATTCTGAAAGTTAACTCCTATCTGTAGTTTAACAAACTTAACTGCTGTAAATTCTTTACTAGTGCTCACTGACTATTATAGGCTAGATCAATCCATGCCTTGTATGTGCAATGCTGGGAAATGTTCCCATTATAGACGAGAATGTACCTTCATATTCTACGAAATTTTCTCTCTTGGAATTTCCTCTCTGACATTTTTTCAAAGTGCCACAGAGGAAGGAAATTGCTAATGTAGTGTAAGTAGTTCTTTATGCCTCCTCCAGACTAATGACAGACACAGTCTAATTCCAGCTCCCTAAGAGTAGTAGGAGACATACTGGTGACACAAATCTGGCGTTGCACCCTTTACTGCCCTTTTCTTACCCTTATTTTCCATGCCATATATAATTTGAGCTGGATGATGTCCATTTCCCAGAACTAGGAGTGCTGCTCACTCTCTGTGTGCATTACTTGTTTGTTTAACTGCATGTTCTTTTTTCCTTCTCAGTCCCTCCCATCCTGAAGTTTGGATTCAAAATTACCATTAGATTATTCAGTTTATTACCCTCAACTCTCAGTGACTGTAATAATTAAACACTGATTCCCGCAAAATATTTTCTCAATATATTGTCTGGAGGGAAGGGATCTGTAGCTCCAAATACGCAGCACTCTTTTTCCAGTTCAAAAATTTAATCTGAGTTCAGCTGGAGAGAGGCAGCCCCAGCCTCCAAAGCATTTAGGCTTTTATAGCACTGGCGATACCTTTCCTTCTCTCTGGTAACTCCGGGCAAGATTATACAGGAATGGGAGCGTGGGTAAGACATTACCCTCCCATGAAAATCTCCTGGGCTGCTGGAGCTGCCTTCTATGGTGACTTCATTCTGCTGATGTTGTTATGCTTGATGATAGTGCCTGGATCTTTTTTTTTTACATGTTTTTACATTCAGTCTCAGAATTGTTATGGTAGGCAAGACATTACTGAGCCTGTGGTGACATCTACTATTGCAGTATTTCATATCCACGTGGAGCATGTAAATCATAAAAAAGAATGCATTTAAAAAAATTAATATTTTGCAGTCAGTCATCCTGAATGTTAAAATTCTGCTACAGCTATTTACCTCTGCTCTTCCAGTTTCTCAATTTTTGCACCAAGGAGACAGTTATGGATGGAGTTTCTGAAGAGAGCATTTGGGACCATCATTAATTTCTTTTACATGTATGTACAATGTACAACATTGGTGATGTCTGTATCTAGGAAGCTTGCACTACTTACCTCTATGCTGTCACTAGGAATTAGTTCACAGAATCTCAAAATATTTGGGGTTGGAAGGGACTTCAAAAGATCAAGTAGTCCAGATGATCTTTCAGATCATCCCCCTGCTAGACCAAAATCCCCTAGAATATGTTACACATTCATATATGTTACAGGAACATATCCACACTGGTTTTGAATGTCCCCAGAGAATCATGTACTAATATTCCACATAATGCATTTTAGTATTTAATGCACTAAACAGTTTACATAATTTCAAAATTAAGGGAGCAGCAATGTTTTATCTGAGTTCACAAACTCATTGAAGCTGACAGTGGTGTCAGGGAACTTGGCTACAACTGAAGTTAACAAGCCTCTCTGGCTTTGACCATGTTTGTTTGCAACACTCCTAATGTCATCTAGTTCACCAACAGTCTCATGCAAACTAAGGAAATTTTAGAAGATCTAAAACTTCAGAGAAGATATATAAGGGAAATAAATAGCTGATTAGCATCTGATAGGCTATTTGTGAGACAACAAGAGGTCATTTGTGAGACAGAAGGAATGTAACCTTTTTATGATAGCGGACTGGCTAAGGTGTGAGAGCAATGGAAGAAAATCTGGGACATTATACATTAAAAAATGATGTAGGAGAAAGATACCAGTTAAACATTTCCTTTTGTAAGCAAAAGTATTACTTGTACTAAATACAGAGGAAGAAAAAATGCTTATTTTCCTTGCTGGTCTATTTCCTGATGATTTCTTGCTATTAACTCATGCCAGTCACTTTGCACACTTCATATGTGCTGTCGGGGCTGGAGCCATAAATTCATGCTGTCCTAACCTAAACACTGCAGGAACATTAACCTTCTGTTGCACCCTAGATCTCAGCTGTAACTAAATTTGGTTTCTTTTTCAGCTAGCAATTATGTTTCCGTAAGAGTTTGTCATTGGGAAAATTTCATTTCTTCAAAGAATTTTTCTTCAGTAAGTATTTTTAAGTATTTAGTGCTGATGGACAATTAGCTGTGTGAATGGGTTTCCATTTATGTACTTAACAAATTCCAGTCATGTTTTATAAAAATAATGAACTTTTTTTTTTTTTTTTAGTTTAAGCTGATTAAAAATATTTTAAAAGATCACTTGGAAAGAGATCTTTTTCTATCTGTAGTTTAAAAAGGCATTTAACTGCTATAAATTCTTTAGTAGTACTCTCTGACTATTACAGTCTAGATCAATATATAGTGGGTTTTTTTGTTTGTTTGTTGCTTTTCTTTTTTTACTTTAAGCTCATTAAAATATTTTAAAAGTAAAGATTACTTGGAAAGAGAATCTTCTGCAAACAGCCAAGCATGCTCTGCTGTACAGAAATTTCAGAAAACAAGTAATATTTTTACACATCAAGACAACTAACCCTGACATTCTGAGTCCATTCCATGGTGAAAAAGAAAGGAAAATCTTACTAGAATGCACAGATCAGAACTGAGAGCATAAAAGATGCTTCTAAAAAAAGAAGTCTGATCAATAACTTAAATAAAAGCAAGATATTAAAAACAGATAGACATACCTACTCCTTGTCCTTCCTTGCAATTTATGCAAAGTCTCAAATCCAGAATGAGTTGGTGAAATGCAGTACAGAGGTTACTGAGAGAATTCAAACACTTATCTTGAGGCACGACTGAGTGAGTGAGCGCTGTCTGAGCATTTTGTTGACATATACTATGTGTGTGATGTTACATTTTGGAAGAAAGCCCCAGATTAATTTTCTTTTTCCTTCTCCAAATGTTTGCTGTAGTAATTTTCAAGGCATGTGAAATATTTTGTTCTCATTGTGAAATCATACAAGCTGTATGTCGTGACTTGCCCTCCTGTAACCACTAAATAAAGCAGGTCCTTGGCAATTAAAAGCTCTTGATTAAGAAAGGATATCCGTAAGAATAGCAGTGTTATCAACAGCTCTGATCCTCCCCCTCAGTACTGATGCAAACAAAGCCAAGCTTTGAACCAGGTTTTCAACCTCTCCTTAGAAGCCAATGCAAAAGTATCAAGGGTCTGGAATGTTACTTGCTTACTTGAAAACATTTTTCCCATTGGCTACCTACCCAACACATGCACCCTCTTTTAGAATTCTTACTGACTGTGTCCATTCTTCTTGTTAAGTGAGTTAAAATGAAAAGCCAGGGGAGGCTGCACCGTGATATCCCACTATGAACTTCCCTGTCATCATGAGAAATATTTTTATTCTATTTTTTTATTGATTGAAAAGTTACTAAGTTGGAGTTATGCAAACACTGGTAAAATGGACAAATTCAAAGAACTGTTCTGGTTAACACCTCTGCACTGGAGAAAGCTCTAAGGAACTCAACATTTAATTTGAATATTTAGAATATATAAATAGTTATTCTATTTAAAGGGCATCCTATTCAAGCATGTACTTATTTAATAACTGAAACAGTGTAAAAAAATACATCTCAAATGAAGCTATATGCTTCACTTTTGAATATATTTTTTTTCCAAGTCTTGATCAAAACTTTTATTTTGGTGCAGACCTGAAACACAACATTTTTAAACTACATGTTGCCTAAATAATCCTAATAACCTAAAGGAGATCAGTGTCTAAACAACACTTTCCACGCTGACTCATTAAGGTAAGTGCAATACAACAGGAGGTCTTCGTCACAGAATTTCCGAAACTTCCTCTGCTTACGCTGGTGCATTTCTGTCTGTAAGTTGCTTTTCCATAAAGAACAACATTTGAGCAATAACAAAAATTCTGGAATTCATCCTTGCTTGGACATGAATCTCCAAGAGCCGCCAACATCCGCTTTTACTCACAGACTCTGGATAGAAAACTGCAGCTGAGTCTAAAATTTATACAATAAATAACATAGTCTTATGAAACTCATCACTTCAAAACGGGATAAAAAATTGGTTTGCAAATCCAACTCCTTTTTGTGAATCTACTTTCTTATTTTCTATTGTTTTTCATCAGTGTATTTAAAACCTTCTTCAGTGAGGAAGAGAGATTCAAAATTGGGAGTATACATTTGGTGGAAATAGTGAAAACAATTTGGAACAAGTCCACATAAAATGTGCAACTTTATGCAAAAAAGATTAAATGTATTATTTCTTTGCAACTTGAGTCTTCATTTCAACCTGTAGGAAGCATTTGATGATTAGGTTAGAGTAAAGGCTTTAGGCAGAGGGTCCACCCAGAAAACAGAAACTATGGGCTCTTGTGTGCCCTGACCTCTCACAAAGAGAGGTAGTATCTGATATTTCATGGGACCTTGAGCTACCAGCAGGCCGAGAAAAGCTACTGAAAATATTTCAGTATCTTTAGCTGCCTTAATTCAGATTTTAAATTTGAAAGGGCCTGAGGGCAGCCAGCACTGCTCAGAAATGGGCTCTGAAAAGAAAGCTGACCCAAAGGATTGAAAGTAGCTAAAATTCTGTGGTTTCAGCTCACTTTCCTTTGGTACTGTGGGAAGTATAAGAAAGTACCTGCAACAGCTGCGCTTCTGAAAAGTAATTTCTGAGTAACGGAGTACAGGCTAGAGAAGAAAATGGCAGCAAATTCTTTTTCTTCAAGTAGTTTATTTTCTGCTGTACATGCTTACTGCATAGCAAAATAATATATATTTACATGCCTTAAATTAACGTCATATTAATGTAATAACAGTTTTATACTTTGCTTCTTAGTACCAAATACTCAAAAAACCTCTTCCATTGCCTCAATAACCTTTGAATGCAGTTCCTTTAATTTAATGGTTGAGTGAACAATGCGCTCCTGAACAAGATGCTATTGATAACACCGGAGAGAACAGAAAGCCTTGCTATGTTTCATCAATAGGTGTCTTGAACAATACAAAGAATGAACAGCAAAAGTATTTATGACAGAGGATTCTACTGGATTGTTAAAGAAAACCTATGGAAATTGTCTATAAATCACCTACAGTGATCTAAATCCAATGGTTTTTGTAGAGCATCTGCACACTTCTAGAGCATTTTTTACTTCAGTCACTTGAAGGTTTAATATACATTTCCCATCATTAATGGAACTTTATCACTCCATACAAGCTCTGATGAATAAAGACCACACAGTAGCAGTCTGAGTTTACTTATGTCACCAAACTCCATTTCCCTTGGTGGTTCTAAGGCTGTAAACTGAAGTGCTTTGAAAACAGCAAAGCCTGCGTTAATTTCAGAAGATTTAGTATCCTTCCAAATTCAGTTTTTTGATTAAGGTTTCTAGAGTCAAAATTGTGTACTGACAATTGAGTACACAAAGGATTTATCTTCTGTATAAACTCAACATAGATCATAAACCCAGTCCAACCGGAGAAGGGCTATCTTGTACTAAAATAAGTCAGATTAGCTCTACAAATAAAATGTAGGTAGCATTAGAGTCAGAAAAGGCCATTCTTGAATTCTCTGAACTCTTAAGATACCTACTATCTTCAGTTAGATCTCTAAGGCAGTTAGATGGTGCTCTCCTTCGTATTCTCAGTTTCTCCTACACCGGTTGTGCTGAGATGTTATGTTTCCATTAAATCACAGTACAAATATTTATTATATTTTGTGAACATTAAAAACTAAGTCTGTGAGCTGAAGCGCAGGTAACTGACGTTGGCCCACTCAAAAGGAGCGAGGGAATGTTTAACCCCCATTCAGAAGGGGTAAAGAACATCCTGCTGCAAAGAAAACCCAACTAACTTCATGCAGCTGGCCGCAGCCTTCCTTCCACTGTTGCTTTTGCCTTTATGGAGTTGCTTTCCATGCATACAAGCTGATGTAAACCTGTAACGCGCAGAGGCAGAGCAGTTGCAGAAAGGCACAGCTTGTCAATTTAACAACCCCAATAGTTTTGGTTGACTGAACAGAGAAAGTACAAGCCCAGAAGATGCTCACAGCTAAGAATACATCTGAGTAATAGTCCTACAGGATGCATTTACCAGAAATCACTCAAATACAAGTCCTTCTTATAAAACACCTAGCCTAACAAACTGTGCGGGTACCATAAGTAGTTGCACAAGCCTGAAAATAGCTTATATACTGGGGATTTATTCAGAGAACTGCCCACACATGTATGTACATCTCAGAAATGCAAACATTTCAAATGACACATGCATCAAATATTATTCAGCCATGAAAATGTGAAGCACATTACAAAGTAGGATTCAGTAATGAAAAACATTTAATAACATTAGAAGTACATCTCTGTATGGAGTTTCCATTAAGATCCAGCTGTTGAATTTCCACATATGATGAATACTACAACACACTTATTCTGTGAACCTATGGCAGATGGGTATTACCAGGAACTGACGTACCAGGTATGTGTTTTCCTGTAATGAACAACCTGTGCTATTTTTGTAATTGGAAATCAGACTTTTTCCTTGGGTATTCACTTGAAATAGAAGTTCTTAAAGTGTCCAGGGAATTTCCCATCTGCACAGACTTTGATTTTCTGCATCTTTTTGGGACCAGTCCCTCGAAGAATTCCACAGCCTTCTTCTGGAAATGCTTCCCAACAATTACATACAGAACTGGGTTCAGACAGCTGTTGCTAAAGGCACAGTACACAGCGATCTCAGTCAGTATGTCATTGATTTCTTCCAGGCATTTGAAAGTGGGTAGGAAGTAACTGATTGTGTTGATGAAGGTGGTGATCTGGAATGGAAACCAGCAAACAATGAAAAGCAAGAGCACAGCAAGGACCAGCATGGTGGCTTTTCTCTCTGTCTGGACGACCTTCAGCTTTTGTGCCTCACTACTTTTTAAGGTTTTGATAATTTGTGCAGTACAATAGGAGATTATACAGAGCGGGATCAAAAAGCCCACAGTATTCAGCAAGCAGTTCTGGATAGGCACCCAGTAGCTGGCTGGGTAAAGAAGACCACAGGCTGTTATGTTGTATTCTTTGTAATACTGTAAATTTCTGAACACGATTGAAGGTGAACATAGGAGCAATGCACACAACCAGACTACAAAGCTGTTCCATTTGGCACAGACAGCTCGTCGCATCCGTCCAAGAGACATGGTTTTCACCAAGGCCAGATAACGGTCGATGCTTACTAGTGTCAGGAAATAAATGCTGGAATAGAAGTTCATGTTGCTCATTATGTTGACAGCTCTACAGAGAAACAGGCCAAAAGGCCATTGATAATTATTAGAAATATTAATGGCCCAAAATGGTAAAGCACAAACTAGCAATAGGTCAGCAAGTGCCATGTTTGCTAAGTAAATTTCAGCCACTGTGCAGCGACTCTTGTGGAAACACAGGACGATGAGGACAAAGGAATTTTCTATTCCTCCCAGAATAAATATAAACCAGAGGAATGCAGGCTGATAATCCTGTAGCCATTTCCATATTTCTGCATTAACACATTCATATTGATAAAGCTGATGTGCTCCTGAATGGTTGCGGAAATTTGCTGGACTGACTGTGAGCTCCTGGGTGGCCACGATGCTGTAAAGTTGAGTAACATTTTCAGTTCTGATAGAAACCATTTCTGTGCAGAGAAAAAGAAAAAGATGGCATGAGATTGGCACAATGATCACATTGCTGCAAGTGACATAATAAGAAAAGCTGGCTCTGTAAGTGGGGAAACAGAGGGGATAAACAACCAGCACACATTCTATCTGGCAGACTTTTTAAAGACCACCTTTACCAGTCTTTATCACTAGAGCTGAGCTGCAGCAAGTTTTTTTTATTCTTTGAGGACTTTAATAACTACATTTGTATCTTCATGTCTTTATAGACATAATCTCCTAAAGGACAGCTGTACCTTGTCTATCTCTTGTTAAGCTGCTTCTCGTGTGACATGTCCCTAAACACATCACACCTACACCTGTAAAGCAAAAACTGGGTGGAATTCAGTGGTCCTTCCTCCCCACACTCTGCCATATTTTCCCCTAAATGTTATATGACTGTCACAGCAGACATTTAGTTTGCAGCTGTAGTTTGCGTTGAGAAAGCTGCAGGAGGATTGATCAGCATTTGCAAGCAATGCAGCTTTCTCCACTTCTCACGGGAATCACCTGTGCATTTCTGCATCTGTGTTATGATCTCTTTCTGTAAGCAAGTGACGGAAGAGATAAATGGTTGAACTTTTGTAAGGGAATTTGGTTTTAATAAGCTCACAGTGGGTGGGTTGACAGTTTGCTGGCCATCATGTAAGCACAGACCTGCCCATGACAAGGCTGCAGTGAGGCAGTTGAGCTGCAAGAGCACAGTCTGAAAGTGTGGGTCAGAACAGCTTAAGGTCTTACAGAGAGCTATTTATGGGCATAAATGTATGATATGCGCTTACTCATTACTAAAACCAAAGAGAAGTTGAGTGTCCAGCATCCACGCAGTAACATTAAGATGTTAACTGTGGTTCTTCTTGTTGTTCTTGGAGATAATGAATGCTGAGTTATTATTAAAATCCAAAACTAGTTTCCCAGATCTGTATGCATAACTCTCTGGACTGCGTGGCAGAAATACTGTTTGTCTTTTTCCAGGTCTTATAATACCACTGTTTATATTATAATTTTATTGGAAGCTTTTCAGATTTATTTTTAATTAAGATATTTGTCTGATTCAGTTGGTGACTTGGCAGTATAAAGGGAACACATTTGTAATTCCTGAATGGATGAGGTTCCCATTTGTACTCTGCAAACTGGATTTGTTGGTTCAGAAGTGTATGCAGAGACATTTGGCTTTGGATGCAAATTTACGGAAAAATGGTGGTCATATTTTGTGTACTTTGCTTAATTAAGCACTTGAACCAAAAGCAACAATGGAGACCACATTTGGCTAAGTACAGTAAAGGCAGTAACAAAGGAGACTGTCTCTATGCTGTAAAATTTGTAACACAGGTGTCAGGCAGAACAGGTCAACTGCATAAAATGGCAAGTGGGACTGAAAACCTTGAAGTCAAAGAAGCTTAAAAATAGACTAATGGGCACAAACAAAAATGTCAGGAACACACTTTTCTAATGCTTCATAACTTGAGCAAAGGACAATATTCACATAAACTGGGTAACTACATAAATATTCTAGTTCTTGAATTCATTCTCTCAAAACCTCAAGTTTTCAAGCCCATATCTAATGGCAAGAATTTATCTCCATACTCTATCCTGCCTCTTAATTAACTTTGTCATTGTTAGAACCACTTTAATCTCAAGACACCTGTACCCTTTTGATTTCTGAATGTTTTCAACCAGCATCCGGGGAATGGGTTGGTGGAACCTCTTTATTATACAGCATTACACATTGTAGACACCTGTCCAGTGGTCTACGCCTTTGGTGACACTGGTTACCTGGAGTATTTAGGTCCAGTGAATATACACTTGTTTGTCCTATACTGAAAGAAATTGCCATCCACAATGCATTCTGTGCAACACTGCCAATATTCTAATTTATGCCCTCTTTGCATCTTCCAGGTGCAATCAATTGCTGCATGTTGTAAATGCTTTATTTGGAAATATTACTTTTGTTTGAGCTCTTCCAGGCATAGCAGAACACCTGCACCTACCGTGCAGTTTTTACCACTTTATTTGTTCATATTTCAGCACAAGGGAATATAAGCAAATACCAAGGTCACCACTGAAACCAAGATATGCCTGATCAGTTACCATTAGGCCATCTTGGACTAATCTAACATGACTTTATTAGTGAAAAAATAATACTTGCTGTTCATTATAACTTTGTTATTCTTTATTATCCTTCATATATGGATATACTCATTATTTAATATTTTGTTGTCATGTTTTTGAGGTATTTATATGAGACCAACAAGTTTCTAAATGCTTGGCTCCTCCTATCCATGCCTTTTAAAGACAGGCATTGTGTCTTGCACTCTCTGGGCATCCAAAATGTGTCCATTTCCCTTGGTTTCACAGACAAAGAAACTGACAGCAAAGATTTCCTCTTCTAATTCCTAAACCATGCCAGGGCAGGTTATATACAATCCTGCCACTTTGCATACCTCCGTATATCCTTTAATACGTTCTTTCCAAATTCACATAAATCCAAATGTTCAAATCAGCCATCTTAAATACCAGATCTTCTATTCTGAGAGGACTAATGCAGAGTTGTTGTTGCTAGTGACACTAGTCACTAGTGGGCCACCGGGAATCAGGAGGACTTTATGACGCCATCGGTTGGCAACAGTTGTCATTGACCTTTCCTTTTTCCTTTTGGTTCCCTTTGGTAGCAGGCCTAGACTTTCCTCCACTGTCCTATTTTTCTATATTTATATAAAAAAATTATGTTATCTCTTACATCCACTGTTAACTGCAGCTCAAGTTTATCCTGATGTTTTCAATATCTTTGATGTGCTGAGTTTTAAAATGATGTCTCAGATAGCCATTCCTTTCTGTAAAGCAACAGCTGGTATCAAGCCAGGTAGCCTTTGTGCCTTTGTGCTCCTTGCAACATCTTGTTCTGAGTGCTCTTCGTTCCCTTGCTTTCTTTCGTAGGGAGCGGATGGTAGAGAAATTAAGGAAGATGATGGCTGCAGATGGCAAGGCAAACCCCACTATGTTGAGTACCAGGCTTTCAGCTGTTATCCACGATGGGGTGGGGAAGTCTAAAGCACACGCTGAAATATTCCACTCGGGAAGGTATTTCACAGTCCGAAACATAAAGGTCGGGACACTGAGAAGGATGCCAAAGAACCAGGTGATCAAGCAGATCCTTCTGGCCACAGCTCTCCTCCGTATCCCTCTGTGGTTCAAGGTATGAACAAAAGTCAAATAGCGATCCACGCTGACTGCCACGAGCAAGTAGATGCTGGTGTACATGTTCAGGCTGTTGGATGCACTGGTGCTGCGACAAAGGAAGTTGCCAAACGGCCACTTAAACTCATTCCTGATATTCTCTGCCCAGAAAGGGAGGCACATGAGGAAGATAAGATCAGCAACAGCTAGGTTCATAAGGTAGATTTCAGCTATCTTCAGGGGACTCTTGTGTAAGAAATAAGTGAAGAGAACAAATATATTTCCAAGCATTCCAAGAATGCAGATGGTGTCAATATACTTGGGTACTACATAATACACGATTACCCACCAGTCCTCCAAGTCTGGGCAAGTACTTAAGTTGCCCTTTTTCTCTCTCTGGTTTGAGGAAGGAATGTTCAGTAGAGGAGTTTCAGTCATTCTTTTTTTTTTTTTAAATTTCTTTTGTTCAGAAGTGAACAGGAGACCTCTTTGGAATGAGAGAAAGAGACTGCAAAAAAGAGGCATAAAATTCTGAAAGTTAACTCCTATCTGTAGTTTAACAAACTTAACTGCTGTAAATTCTTTACTAGTGCTCACTGACTATTACAGTCTAGATCAATCCATAGTGGGGTTTTTTTTGTTTGTTGTGGTTTTGGTTTTTTTTTACTTTAAGCTCATTAAAATATTTTAAAAGTAAAGATTCATAGAATCATAGAATCTTAGGAGTTGGAAGGGACCTCGAAAGATCATCTAGTCCAACCCCCCTGCCAGAGCAGGGTCACCTAGAGTACATCACACAGGAACACATCCAGGTGGGTTTTGAATGTCTCCAGTGAAGGAGACTCCACAACCTCTCTGGGCAGCCTGTCCCAGGGCTCTGTCACTCTCACGTTAAAAAATTTTTTTTGGATATTCACCTTGAACCTCCTATGCTCCAATTTGCATCCATTACCCCTTGTCCTATCACTGGTCATCACTGAGAAAAGCCTAACTCCATCTCCCTGACACTCACCCCTTATATATTTGTAAACATTGATGAGGTCACCCCTCAGTCTCCTTTTCTCTAAGCTAAAGAGACCCAGCTCCCTCAGCCTTTCCTCATAAGGGAGATGTTCCACTCCCTTAATCATCTTAGTAGCTCTGCGCTGGACTCTTTCAAGCAGTTCCCTGTCCTTCTTGAACTGAGGGGCCCAGAACTGGACACAATACTCCAGATGTGGCCTCACCAATGCAGAATAGAGGGGGAGGAGAACCTCTCTTGACCTACTAACCACACCCTTTCTAATGCACCCCAGGATGCCATTGGCCTTCTTGGCCACAAGGGCACATTGCTGGCTCATGGTCATCCTCCTGTCTACCAGGACCCCCAGGTCTCTTTCACCTACACTACTCTCCAGCAGTTCAGCCCCCAACCTGTACTGGGACATGGTGTTGTTCTTCCCCAAATGTAAAACTCTGCACTTCCCCTTGTTGAATTTCATCATGTTTCTCCCCGCCCAACTCTCCAACCTATCTAAGTCTCTCTGAATGGCAGCACAGCCTTCTGGTGTGTCAGCCACTCCTCCCAGCTTAGTGTCATCAGCAAACTTGCTGAGGGTACATTCTATACCCTCATCCAGGTCGTTGATGAAGATGTTGAACAACACCGGTCCCAGTACCGACCCCTGTGGGACTCCACTAGTCACACACCTCCAACCAGATTCTGCCCCATTGACTACAACTCTCTGACTCCTTCCTTTCAACCAGTTCCTAATCCACCTCACTACCTGATCACCAAACCCATACCTGATCAACTTATCTACAAGGATGCTGTGGGAGACGGTGTCAAATGCTTTACTGAAATCAAGATAAACCACATCTACCGCTCTACCATCATCTATCCACCTAGTAATTTCCTCATAGAAGGCTATGAGGTTAGTCAAACATGATTTACCCTTGATAAAACCATGTTGACTGCTCTTGATGACCCCCATGTCCTTGATGTGCCTGGAGATAGTCACAAGAACAAGTTGTTCCATCACCTTTCCAGGGATGGAGGTGAGGCTGACCGGTCTATAGTTACCCGGGTCCTCCTTCTTGCCCTTCTTGTAGACTGGAGTGACATTTGCTATCCTCCAGTCCTCAGGCACCTCACCTGTTGCCCATGACTTACTGAAGATGATGGAGAGTGGCCTAGCAATGACCTCCGCCAGCTCCCTCAGCACCCTTGGGTGCATTCCATCTGGACCCATTGATTTATGGATGTCCAGATTACTCAACTGATCCCTAACCCAATCCTCATCTACCATGTCAAACTCTTCCTCTATCTTGACTTCTTCTGGGGCTATATGAATCTGGGGCTCATAGGGAGACCCTGCAGGAGTGAAGACAGAGGCAAAGAAGGCATTCAGCACCTCTGCCTTCTTTATATCCTCTGTCACCAGGGCTCCCACCTCATTCCTCAATGGGCCAATATTGCCTCTACTGCTAGTTTTGCTAGCTATGTATTTGAAAAAGCCCTTTCTATTATCCTTAACCTGACTTGCAAGGTTAAGTTCCAAGGAGGCCTTAGCTTTCCTAATTGCCTCCCTACATCCTCTGACAACAGTCCTATATTCCTCCCACGTGACCAGCCCCTCCTTCCATGATCTGTAGATTTTCCTTTTCCACTTAAGTTTGCCCAGTAGTTCCTTCTTTAACCATGCAGGTCTCCTAGCACCCTTACTAGATTTCCTAACCATTGGGACACTCTGATCCTGTGCTTGCAAGAAGTGGTCCTTGAATGTTGACCAGCTATCTTGAGCTCCTTTATTTTCTAGCACCCTGTCCCATGGGATTTCCCTTAATAGATGATTGAGGAGACCAAAGTTTGCCCTGTGGAAGTCCAGGGTTCTGGTCCTGCTGGGTATTTTGTTCCTTCCACACAGGATATGTACTCATATAAAATCTGTTTTGTTGTGATTACATCAGCTCAGTTAAGATTTTATTAGCATTTAAATTCTATCACCATGCCTTACAAATTAGGTAGTTAATATTGTACAAACAAGGCAAACAAATAATTATCTTACTGTATTGCTTAATAATCTACCTGGTCTTCTGACATTTTTCAAAAAGAATTTTCAGCTTCAGTACAATACATTTTTTTTCTACTATGTTCTTGTTTGTTACACAGTTGTCAGGCTTTTCACTCTCAGTCTATCCTTCTTTCTCTCTTTCTTTACCTTTCTTCTTTTAGATTCTGTAGTATTGCTACATTAAGTGAGTGAGCACTGTCTGAACGTTTTGTTGACATATACTATGTGTGTGATGTTACATTTTGGAAGAAAGCCCCAGATTAATTTTCTTTTTCCTTCTCCAAATGTTTGCTGTAGTAATTTTCAAGGCATGTGAAATACTTTGTTCTCGTTGTGAAATCATACAAGCTGTATGTGTGACCACTAAATAAAGCTCTTAAGTGTAGGTCCTTGGCAATTAAAAGCTCTTGATTAA
>NW_009953300.1:0-1098 GCF_000747805.2 Chaetura pelagica
CCTGCAGTCCTGGTCTTCATCCTCATCTTCATGGAGACCCAGATCACCACGTGAGAGCCGGGGGGCCAGGCTGGGGGGCACCAGGGGACAGGGTGTGCCGAGCCCTGCTATGGCGAGCTGTGCTGAGCCGTGCCAAGATCTGCTGTGCTGAGCCATGCTGGGCTGTGCCGTGCCAAGCCAGGCTTTGCCGTGCCATGTCATGCTGTGCTGTGCCAGGCTGTGCCATGCCACGCTGAGCTGTGCTATGCTGTGCTGTGCTGAGCCATGCCAGGCTGCTCTGAGGTGTGCCATGTCATGCTGTGCTGTGCTGTGCTGAGCCATGCCAGGCTGCTCTGAGGTGTGCCATGTCATGCTGTGCTGTGCCAGGCTGAGGCATGCCACGCTGAGCTGTGCTATGCTGTGCTGTGCTGAGCCATGCCAGGCTGCTCTGAGGTGTGCCATGTCATGCTGTGCTGTGCTGTGCTGAGCCATGCCAGGCTGCTCTGAGGTGTGCCATGTCATGCTGTGCTGTGCCAGGCTGTGCCATGCCACGCTGAGCTGTGCTATGCTGTGCTGTGCTGAGCCATGCCAGGCTGCTCTGAGGTGTGCCATGTCATGCTGTGCTGTGCTGTGCTGAGCCATGCCAGGCTGCTCTGAGGTGTGCCATGTCATGCTGTGCTGTGCCAGGCTGTGCCAGCTGTGCCATGCCATGCTGAGCCATGCCAAGCTGTGCCATGCCATGCAATGCTGAGCTGTTCCAAGCTGTGCCATGCAATGCTGAGCTGTTCCAAGCTGTGCTGTGCCATGCCATGCTGAGCCATGCCAAGCTGTGCCGTGCAATGCTGAGCTGTTCCAAGCTGTGCCAAGCTGTGCCATGCCATGCTGAGCTGTGCCAAGCTGTGCCAACTGTGTCATGCAATGCTGAGCTGTGCCAAGCTGTGCCATGCAGTGCTGAGCTGTTCCAAGCTGTGCTGTGCCGTGCCATGCTGAGCCATGCCAAGCTGTGCCATGCCATGCAATGCTGAGCTGTTCCAAGCTGTGCCATGCCATGCCATGCTGAGCTGTGCCAAGCAGTGCCATGCAATGCTGAGCTGTGCCAAGCTGTGCCATGCAGTGCTG
>NW_009953300.1:3717-6113 GCF_000747805.2 Chaetura pelagica
AGCACCCAAACTCTCCCCCCTACACCCCCCTGGACTCACACCCTTCCCCCCACTAACAGCAATAAATATCTCACACTACCCCGGCCCCACCTCAAGAAGCAGGTGCCCCCAGCCCTCCCAGCCCCCCGGGACAGGGGCAGCTCCATCTCCCACCCCCAGGGGAAGGGGCCTGAGTCCCCCTGCTCTGCCATCCCAGCCCTCAGAAGCGCAGCTCCCTCAGCTTCTGCCGCAGGTAGTGCTTGGCCTCCTCGATGCCACTCACCTTCTCCAGCTCCGTGTAGGGCAGCTGGAAGGGGAGGGGAGAACCTGTCACAGCAGCTCCACCACCTCCACCACTGACACCACCACCACCACCTCCACCTGCACCATCACTCAGGCAGGCTGGGGCAGTGACAGCCAGGGGGAGAACCAGGACTCGGGACCCTTCCCAAGGGGAAGGAGGACAGTGCTGTCCCTTCCAAGGGCTCTGGAGAAGCAGACAAGCCCCAGCCCCGTGTCCCACCGACCCTCAGGCAGAGGAAGCTCATCCTGGTCCAGCTCAGCCCCAGGGAAGCACAGCCAGGAGGGGGGCTGTGTCCAGGGGTGGGGGACACAAGTCCCCAGGTGTCACCACAGCTGGGATGAGCCCAGCACATGTGGGGAGGACACACAACACTGTGGGGTTGGGGCACCTCTCCAGCCCGGTCACTTGGGCCCCAGTCACTGACCCCGAGGGAGGGATGAGGCACTAACTGGGGCTCCTCTGCTGCTGGGGGATATGGGGCTGGAGCTGCTCCTGGGAGCAGGGGCACCTGAAGGGCCACAGAAGACCCCCCAAAGTCAGGAGCACAGGCACTTCCCCAGCACGTCCCAGTAACCACCAGGATGAGCATAAACAGGAACAGCCCCCCAGCCTGGGGAGCCAAGGGGCAGCCCACCCCTCTGGCCAGTGGAACAGGGAGCCCCCTGCCCCCAACAGCAACCACAGCCAGGAGCTGAACACCCCCCAGGGGACACCCTGGCCACGAGACAGGTGCTCCCACTGGGGTGGGGGCAGAGATGGGCCAAAACTTGGGGTGACGGGACACCTGGCTGGTCCAGCAACCCTGAAGGCACCAGCAGGACCAAGGGTCACCTCCCACCGATGGGAAGGGCCAAAGCCTCAGCAAAGGAGCTATGGCTGCACCATCCTTGGAAGTGGTCCAGGTTGGATGGGGCTCGGAGCACCTAGGTCTGGTGGGAGGTGGCCCTGCCCATGGCAGGAGGTGGGATTGGATGAGCTTTAAGGTCCCTTCCCACCTAAGCTGCTCTGTGACTCTGTGTCAAGGGGACCTGTCCCCAACCCTGGGCAGGTGTTGCTGCTCAGGCCCTGCCGGGAATGAGGAAGAGCAGGGAAAAGCTCCTTGGGGCTCAGAGATCCTGCCAAGAAGGTCTCTCAGCTCAGAGCCTCACCCGCCGTATCCAGCCCTTGGGGCTGAGCACGGCCATGGGACAGGGTGGAAAAACCTGGCACAGATGCCAAGACCAAGTAAGCAGAACCTGAGGCCAGGAGAGCTGTCCATGGGGACTGTCATCCTGCAGGGCCACTCCCAGCTTCCCACACTGGGAAGAAGGAACTGAGTCCTCTGGCCATGGTGGGTCTGACCCCTTTGGGTGAGGAGCAGGGGGTCTGGGGTGGGGGGGCAACCTGTTCCAGCGCCCAGACACCCCAGCAACGTGCCAGGTCTGGTGGGGAGCCCCACACAGTCTGCAGTGGGCACTGTGGGGCTGCCCACCAAGTCTGGCATTTTCCAGAGATCTGGATGAGGAGCTTTGGGGAAGTTTTTCTGGGACATCGTGGCAGATCTACAACTACTTCAGGTGACCTCTGGAGCTGGGCAGCAAGCAGGGCCAAGGGGTTGGCATTTCCAGGCTTTTTCCCTGGAGAAGATCTGTCCTCAAGCTACACATCACCCCACCAACAAGCCCTGCACAGGCTGCGCATCTCAGAACTGCACCTGGAATGTCCCAGGCAACCTGAGGACAACTGTGAAGCCCTGGGGGCTCCTCTGCTGGCAGGTGCCCCCCAGCCAAGCCCCCCAGAGGCTGCCCCACAGCAGCCAGGGCTCTGGCACCAGCACTGAAAGAGTCTGCATTGCCTCCCCCCGTGGCAGCATGCTGGGACCCACGGACAGGGCTGGGGACCCACGGACAGGATGGCAGCACCAGGCACCAGGCTGAGCTCTGCCGCTGCTCCATTCTCCACCCTGGGGTCACCCAGGCTGAGCCCCTTCCCTTTTCTCCCCATGCTGGGGTCTCGGCTGCAGGACCAGGGGACAGGGGGACTGTCCCTTCACTGTCCTCCAGGGCAGCGGGGCTGGTCTTGCCCACCCCCCAAAAAAGTCTTGGAGTGAGGTGTGGGAAGGCAAAGAAAAGCA
>NW_009953300.1:6252-8996 GCF_000747805.2 Chaetura pelagica
GTACAGGGGGACTGTCCCTTCACTGTCCTCCAGGGCAGCGGGGCTGGTCTTGCCCACCCCCCAAAAAAGTCTTGGAGTGAGGTGTGGGAAGGCAAAGTAGAGCAGTGAAGATGAGTCCCTGCCCTGCTGGGGGGGCAGCAGGGGGACCCCAGCCCCTGCCCCTCTCACCTGAACCAGGCAATAGCCCAGCAGCCGCAGGTGCCGGTCCCGCATGGCCCGCGAGCCCACCAGGATGTCGGAGTTCTGGCAGTAGTGCCACTTGTCATTGACCGACAGGACCACCCTGCAGGGGACAGAGCGGGGGCAGCGTCACCCCCGCGGCCGTGGCAGGAGGAGGTGGTGCTCCCGGGAAGGGGGGCTGCTCCCTACCTCTGGATCTCCTCGGCTCCCTGCGGTGCCTCGCCCGGCCCTCGCGGGGGGCTGGGCCGGCGCGGGGAGGGTGGGGGGCAGGGCTGGAGCTGCCCTGGCTCTCCAGGGAAGACTCTTTGCTCAGGCTGCAGTAATAGTCCGAGGGGGGCTGGTAGCAGGGACCCCCCGGGGCCGGGCAGAGCGCGGGCAGGAACCGCCCAGCCAGGCTGTTCTCCCGGGGGCCCGGGGGGCTGCTCGGAGTCTCCGGAGCAAAGGGGGCAAAGTCCTGCAAGTCCGAGGTGAGGGCCAGGACGCTGGAGCGCAGGGACACGGCGGCCGGGGACCCTGTGGCGTGGGCAGAAGGGGCCTTGGCAGCCGCGGGGACGCGGGAGAGCGGCAGCACCGCGCCCGAGCGGTTGATCCACAGCAGGAAGTCTGTGGAAAGAGCAGGGATCAGCACCCAGCCTGGAGATCCTCCCACCGACAGGACACGGGCAGGACCCTGTGTGCTTCAGGGTGGGTGGGAGAGGCTGGGCCAGCCAGCCCAGGACCCTCAAGGGAACCCCTCCCTGAGCCCCCCCGTGACGGGGGCAGCTCAAGGGGCTCCTCCCAAAGCACCAAGGGTCGGTAGTGTCACCGGGAGGGTGGTGACAAAGCAGCTGAGCCTCATTCTGCCCCTAATTACCTCCCACTCCTGAGCCCCCAGGCAGCTGCAGGGCTTTGCTGTCCCAGAGCCCCCCACCCAGGTGTCCCAGCCCCGTACCTGTGCAGTATCCTGGGGGCAGCACCTCGTCCTGCCGGTAACACTCCTCCCCCACCAGCTGCCGCAGCGCCTCGGCCACCAGCCCCTTGTAACTGAGGGGGACAGAAGAGTCAGAGGACACAGCAGGGAGGGTCCCAGCACCCCCAGCTCTCCAGCCCAGAGCTCCCTCTGCACAGGGACAGGGAGGCCCTGGGACCACAGAATGAGCAGGAGGCTCCAGCCTGGGGCTCCGCTGCTCAGGCTGGGAGGGACTTGATTCAGCTCAGGCAGCAGAAAAGCTCCTCCCAAGATGGACACACCAGCAGCACGTTCTTCTTCACCAAAAGGATGGTCCAGCACTGGAACAGGCTGCCCAGGGAAGGGTTTGAGTCCCCAGCCCTGGAGGGATGTGTCCTTAAGCAGCCTGGATATGGATGAGGGAGGGGACTGTCCCCTCTGCTCTGCTGAGACCCCCCTGCAGGGCCAGGGCCAGTCTGGGGTCCCCAACACATGAAGGACATGGAGAAGAAGGACATGGAGCTGCTGGAGTGAGCTGCTGGTGTTCAGCCTGGAGAAGAGAAGGCTCCAGGGGGACCCTAGAGCACCTTCCAGTGCCTGAAGGGGCTTCAGGAAAGCTGGGGAGGGGCTTGGGACAAGGGCAGGGAGGGATGGGATGAGGGGAAAGGGTTTCCAGCTGGAAAAGGGAATTGGAGATGAGATGTGAGGGAGAAATTCTGGGCTGTGAGGGTGGGGAGACCCTGGCCCAGGCTGCCCAGAGAAACTGTGTCTGCCCCATCCCTGGCAGTGTTGAAGGGCAGGTTGGATGGGGCTTGGAGCAGCCTGGGCTGGTGGGAGGTATCCCTGCCCACGCAGGGTGGACTGGGACTGGATGATGTTTAAGGCCCCTTCTCACCCTTCAGTTTGGGGTTCTAAGCTTTAGCGGTGGACTTGGCAGTGTCAGGTTTATGGCCGGACTTGATCTTTGGGATCTTTCCCAGCCCAAATGACTCGGATTCTGCTGCTCCTCTCCAGAGTTCCCCTGCCACAGCAGGGTCCAGAACAAGGTCACCAAGCTGCGAGGGCCAGGCAGGGTGTGCCCAGCTCCCCGTGTCCCCCCCAGCCCCCACTGCTGACCTGTACTTTCTGTTGGCCTCGTCAGCCGTCAGGGCGTGCTCGAACATCAGGACGCGGTACCGCGGGTCCAGGCGGGGGCCGCGGTATTCCCGGAATTCCAGCTCCCCCGCCGCGTCCAGCAGCGACAGGTACCGCCGGACTATCAGGGCGTAGGGGCTGCCTGTGGGGAGAGGAGGCTGCTGGACCCCCCAGGACGCCCCTCACCCAGCCAGGGGGTCCTGTGCTCCTGGTGGGGGGCGGGTCTGTCCTGCCCATCACTTCCCAAACCCAGCCCAGCTCCAGGGACCCCTCCCTGGGAAAGACCCAACATACTCATGACGTTGGTGATGAAGGCTGGGGAGAAGACTTGGTGCAGGACGGTCTGGGGGAAGTGGCTGAGCTGGAACATGGACATGAGGATGTTGACGGTGGCCAGGGGCGAGCTGCCAGCCTTCTGCTCCAGGATGGCCTCCAGCTTGGGGAACAGCTCGCCGTGGTTGGACGGGCGGTAGTTCATGCGGCTGCAGGGAAACACCAGCTT
>NW_009953300.1:9380-11960 GCF_000747805.2 Chaetura pelagica
AAGAGAAGGCTCCAGGGAGACCTTAGAGCACCTTCCAGTGCCTGAAGGGGCTCCAGAAAAGCTGGGGAGGGACTTGGGACAAGGGCAGGGAGGGATGGGATGAGGGGAAATGGATTAAAACTGGAGCATGCAGAGAATGGAGCCCTGCTGCAGAAAAACCCCCCAAATCCTCCTCAGTGCTCAAAGGGGACCTGTGAGAGAGGTGGGGACAGACCTGGCAGGGCCTGTAGTGATGGGACAAGGGGTGATGGCTTTAAGCTGGTTTTAATGGTTTTAAATGCAAAGAGCAAAGGCTCAGACCAGATATAAGGAGGAAATTCCTTGCTGGGAGGGTGGTCAGACAGTGGCCCTGATTGCACAGGGCAGTGGGAGATGCCCCATCCCTGGAAGCATTCAAGGTCAGGCTGGACAGGGCTCTGAGCAACTTGATCTGGCTGAAGATGTCCCTGAAGTGGATGGCCCTTCAAGGTCCCTTCCCACCCAGACCTTTCCATGCAAACCCTAACCCTAACCTGCTACCAGGTCTGAGGCAGGCTCAGCCACTGGAAGGGTCATGCTGGGAACTCAGTGACAAGGCAGCCATGACATGGACCATCTCCAGCTCCAGTGCTGCCAGCCCTGGAGCCCAACACCCCCCAGGCAGGTGCCCTCCCAAGCCCAGATGCCCCCCAAGGCCGGGGAAGCTGTGGGACCCTCCCAGGGCAGAGCCCCTCACCTGCCATGCTGCGGATGAATCGCTCTTGGCGGTTCTCGTAGAAGAGCTGGGAGCTGAAGATGGCCTCCAGGGCCTTGTTGTTGGCCTCCTGGGCACACAGGGCCAGCATCTCGTCCAGCAGGGCCAGCTCGTGCTCCCGCATGGCGCTGACCTGCCCCAGCGTGTGCCGCACCAGCCGCAGGATCTTGCGGTTGTTGATCAGCTGCTGGTCGGAGGCCGCGTGTCCCTGCAGGGCCTGCGCCCGCAGCCGGTAGTAGGAGAGGAGCAGGAAGAGGGTCTGGGGATGCCGCTCCTTCTCCAGGTGCCGCTCCAGGCTGGTGAGGCAGGACTCCACCAGGGGGTGGGGGCTGGAGGGGTGCAGCCTCATCACGCTGCTGAACACCATGGAGACGTCCTTCTGGTTGAAGCGGCCCAGGCGGCTGCGGGACTCCTCCTCCAGCACCTGCACCAGGGGGGACTCCCCGGGGAGACCTGTGAGAGGGAGGGGTCAGGGAGGGGCCAGGGGGGGCTGGAGCCCCCCCACTCCTCGCCATAAGGATCAATCATCCCTCTCAGCACAGGCAGGAGAAGAACAGCTGGAGGAGAAGAGGGTTTGTTGTGTCCAAGATACAACCAGAGAGGAGAAAGGGGAAAGAGGATGGGTTGGGGAAAAGGGTTCATTTTCATGGGAAAAGGGTTGGGAAAAACCTGACCAGAACTTCAGGGTTTGTGACCCCTGGAAAAGATCACCTGGAGCCGTGGGGTCATTCCCACCCACTCCACAAAGGCTCATCCTACAGAACTGTAGCTTATTTCCTAAGTCTCAAATTTCAAGCCCCCCCTGCAAGGCTGGGTCCAGCTCTGGGGTCCCCAAAACAAGGAGGGCATGGAGCTGTTGAAGCAAGCCCAGAGGAGGGCATGGAGATGATGGGAGGGCTGGAGCAGCTCTGCTCTGGAGACAGGCTGGGGGGGGTGGGGTGTTGAAGAGCAGATTAGATGGGGCTTGAAGCAACCTGGTCTGGCGGGAGGTGTCCCTGCCCATGGCAGGGGCTGGGACTGGATAGGCTTTAAGGTCCCTTCAAACCAGTCTAGGGTTCTGTGATCAATAACCACCTGAAAAAGCACTTTAAAAACAAGTTTTGGTTGGAAAACAAGACGGACGTCAGCACGTCACCACAACAAAAACTCTGTGTGCGATGGGAACTAATCCTTCCACATTCCCAGCCCTCTCCCATGTTCTCATTTAACTTCAAACTTGGCTCCTGGGGGAAATTCCTCCCTGCAGCCCTGGAGGTGTTATGGAAGCAGAGCCGGGCGCACCCTGCAGCTCTGGGGGGAGGCAAAGGCCATCCCGGGGTGTCAGGAGGGATTTGCTGCGGAGCGTCGGCCCCGGCGGGGGGCCCGGGCTGCCCACTCCTGCCCTCGCCTCCCAGATGGCTTTGAAGCGGCAGGGGCAGCTGCCACGCTGGAGCCTTGCTCAGGGGTCCGCTGGAAGGTGTGAGTGAAGGGCTGGGCTGAGCAGTTGTTTTGTTCCCCAGAAAGGCCTCGGGAAGGGGGCCTGGGTGGGGGGAGCGTGGGGAGCGACCCACGGAGAACAAAGCGTGGGGCAGGGCAGGGGGGCAGTGTCAACAAACACCTGGCGCCGGGAGCCGGAGGGGGGAGCAGGGACTGTACCCCCACCTTGGGGGGATCCAGAGCTCCTGCATCAACCCAGACCAGACCTAGGTCCCTGGGGCTGCACGGGGGGAAAGGAGCAGGGTGGGAGAGGGGCTGGGGCCAGGGGCCAAGTACCTGCTGGGATCCCATTCCCAGGGAGGATCCCCAGGGCCCTCAGGAAGGGGGAACCCTGGACGCAGCCCAGAGGTGGCTGCCCAGAGCCCACACCC
>NW_009953300.1:16579-18217 GCF_000747805.2 Chaetura pelagica
GCTCTGGGCGCTGGTGCTGCCGGGGCTTCACCGACCCGCGGCAGCTGCAGGAACGGAGGTTTTCTGGCTCCTCGGCTCGGGGACACCAGCAGTAGAAAACCGGACGGGACCTTCAGAGTAACCACCTTACAGTGTCCCCGGTGGCTCCTGCCCCCTGTCCCCTCCTCCTCTGGTGGGTCCCCTCGAGACTGGGTCCAACACAAAACCTCAACATGATCTGAAAAAAAGAAGAACAAATCCTGATTGAAAAGTCTCCCAGCCATGGGAGTTCCAGTTGATGCCTTCAAACGTGAAGCCCTTTCCTTAGAGACGCCACGGCAGAGGTTTTAGGGTGGTTTTCATGCAGACAGAGCTGCCGCAGGGCAGAGGGGTCACCCAGGGGCAGCCGGGCAGGAGCTGTGGGGAGAGGGAACACAGGGAGGGGGAATTCTGAGCCCCCCGAGCCCCGGCACGTGGTGTTTGGAGCTGGAAGGTGGGAAGAACACGCTGGAGCTGGAGGCACACGGCAGGGAGAGGGAAGGATTTCAGCAGGGGGGGTTGCGCTGAGGGGTCAGGTCAGCGCGGGGAGCGGAGCTTGGAGACAAGGAACAGCAAAGGATCCAGCTGCAGACTGGGCTGGGAACAGGGAGGGGAAGATCCCCGGGATGTCAGGGTCTGGGTGCCAGGACGCCAGAGAAGCAGCAGATCCACAGAAGCCACGCACCGCGCAGGAAGCACCAGCAGCGTTTCCCGCTGCCAGGCTGCGGAAAACGAGCCTGAGCGGAGCCGCTGGGGGGGCTGTGGGTGCTCCGACCTGACCTGCTTTATCCAGCGGTTAATCACCCTCCCCGAGAACATCTCCTGTCTGATTTCCAGTGTGGATTTGCCTGGCTTCAGGTTCCAGAGATTGAGCCTTTTTATATCTTTCCCGTCTCGATGAAAGAGCCGTGTAATATTTTCCTCTGAAAGTACTTCACAGTGTCACCAAGTCACCCCTCAGTCTTCTCTTGGGCGAGCTGAGCGGGTCGTGCCCTTTACCTCCCCCTCTGCACGGCCTCGGATCCCTCTGCGTGGGTCTTGTCAGAGCTCCTGGACGTTCTAATGTTCTCCTAAACGCTTGCTGGTGTGAGCACAGCCCGGCCCCGGGCTGCAGCTCCCGGGAGGAACGAGGCAGGATCAGCCCCTCCCCTGCCCGGGGCTCCCCCTGCCCCAGGGGGGTCCGGGTTGGACTTCACCTCCACCAGCTGGATCCGTGTGATGGAAAACAGCCTGGAAATGGAGTTCCCTGGAGCCCTCGTGGGACCCTCCAGCCCCCAGGGACCCAGCAGGGATCCAAGCAGCTGTGGACAGATCTCAGTAACTCAGGGTGTGTGTCCCGGGGTCATGGGCCAGCACTGTCCCCTCAGCTCTGCTCCTTGTGTCCCTGCAGCCACTGCTGTCCCAGATAGACCCTCTGTGCCCCTGCAGAGCCCCTGCGGGGTGACCCAAACGAGGGTCCGGGCAGGGGCCACGGGTGGGACCAGGGGACCGCAGCCCTCCCCGCGGGGCCAGGACCCCTCCAGCCTCTCGGACCTGGGCCAAGGGGGAAACCCCGGGTGTTGGGCCCCGATTTGTGACCAGGTGCCCGCGGGAGCGGGAGCTGAGCTGGTCACCTGGCAC
>NW_009953300.1:18911-24659 GCF_000747805.2 Chaetura pelagica
AGCAGGAGCCCCTGACCCCACCGGGCGTGTGAGGACGGGGCAGCCCGAGCCCACCCGGGGACCGCGGTGGGCCTGGCACAGACCAGCCCCCCCAGACAGAGACATCCCCGCGAAGGGGAAGCACCAGTTGTCACCACACGTGTGATCAGGCACCCCAAGAAGCCCCAGAGCCCTGGTGAGCCCACCGGGACCCCGACTCTCTGGCCCTGGGGCCACGACACCCACCTAAGCTCAGCCCTGGGCCTAAGCTCCGACCCCAGCTCTGCTGTGCTGAGCTGCTGTCCTGCCCCATGGCCTGCGGGCACCAGTGGGTCTGCTGCTGGGGGCTTCTCTCTCACCTGGTGTCCTGGGGGGGCCGGGGGTCTGCTGCAGGAGCTCCCCTAACCCTAAGCCCATGCCCTTTTGCTCCAGCCTGGAGTGCTGGACAGACCCCACATTGCTCCATCCCCTCACCCATCCCCTCGCCCGTGGGTGCTGAGGCACCGAAGCGGCTGGTCTGGGGGTGGGAGGCGGAGGAGAAGAGGAGAAGGAGGAGGAGGAGGAGGAGGATGAGGAGGAGGCAGCGCTCTTGTTGGCAGCCGGTCCGAGGCACTTGCGAGCAGCAGTGTCAGAGGGAAGTGCTGCAGATGGAGATCAGCCTCGGCGCTGAGGAGTTGGGTTCTGAGCAGGAAATTCACCTGAAAAATTGGTTCCATGTCCCTGTGGCCCTTGTCCACAGAAAATGTCCATCCCTCCTATCCTGGGGTGTGTTTTCATCCCAGAAAGCCCCGGGCTCCTCTCCCCCGCAGGCTCCGTGTCCTCCCGCACTCCCCCGCGCTGCAGCCGGGCGGTGCAGCCTTTCGGTGCGCTCAACTTCTCTCACCATTTCTCCCCCGATCTGTGAGAAGTTCCAGCTCCATCTGTTTCCTGCAGCTCCCGTGGGCTCCGTTCCCCCGATCCCGGCTGCCTTTGCCCCAGCGCTGGTTTTCCAGCTCTGGCAGGGGGGTGGGAACTGCTGCTGCAGCTCCCGAAGGGCTGGGGGCCCTCGGGCTTCTTGCAGCTGAGAAATGGGGTGATGGCAAGGACTGCAGGTGTACTGAAATATGGAGAAAACTGATGGAAAGAGGGAGGGAATCGTTGAGAAAGGAAAAGGAATCAGCTGCTGAAGCTCCAGAAAGGGAACACAAGGTCTGATGATTTTCTAAGAATAACTGAGCTCTGGAGAAGAGCAGGAGCTGTCAGAGCTCCACCACGGCGGTTTGCAAGGGGTGGTGGAATGTTCCCAGAGACCTGGTCAGGTCACAGAGCCTGGCTGGGGTCAGAGGGGTGAACAGGAATGGCCCTTTGTGGCCCTTGCCAGCGCTGCCGTCCAGTGCCTGCTCCTTTGTCACTCTTTTACAAAAAGTCAAGTGCTTTACAAGGATTTTTAAAGTTAACGTGTGCATGGAAATGGGTTTGTCTTGGCCAGGCAGGATAGAGAAGGTGGGGGAGGAGCAGGGGAGCTCAGTTCCAGCCATGGCTGAGCTCTTGGTCTGCACTATTCCCGGGTGGTTTCGTGTCCCCTCTGTGGATCAGCCGCGGGCAGAGCTGCTCCAGGGGTGGTTGCAGGAGGTCTGGTGTCACAGAGATCGTGTCCTGCAGCCCCAACGCTGCTCCTTGGGTCTTTTCTTCTGTTCCAGGTCGTGGATCATGGCCTCTTCTCCTGGGCGATGGGGCCCTTGCCCTTGGCCTGGGATGCAGGAGGGAGGGGAGGGGTGTGGGACCGGCCGGGCCCTGGGGTGGCACCGCCGCGTCCGGGATTCCTCCACCCTGAGGATGCTCTGGCAGGAAAACCTTCCGGATCCAGCACTGCAAACAGCTCCTCTGTGGCTGCGCCGTCTCCACAGCTCTTGTTCTGACAGGAGGAACCCTTCCATCTCTGTGCTTTCTCCTGAGATGTGTCTGTCTGCTGTAATTGCTGCTTCTTAAACCTTCCTGACAAGGACACAGGCACAGATCTGTCCAGCTGAAACCCTCTCCCAGCCCCGTGGTGCTGTGGCTGGAGACAGACTCTCCTCCTGCTCCTCCTTCTCCTCATGGCACCTTCCTCTGCACCCCTGGCTGCTCTGGGCCATCTGGGGGCAGTTCTGCCCCACCTTTGTGGCCCTGAGTCCTGCTCAGTGTGCTCCTTTCTAGAGCAGAGACCTTCAGCTGGTGCTACAGATTTTGTGACTGGGGATTATTTTCAGTCTGGAGAAGAGAAGGCTCCAGGGAGACCTCACAGTGGACTTTCCAGGATCTGGAGGGGGCCTACAGGAAAGCTGGGGAGGGACTTTGGACAGGGGCAGGGAGGGATGGGGTGAAGCGGAATGGTTTCCAGCTGGAAGAGGGGAGATGGAGATGAGATCTGAGGGAGAAATTCTGTGCTGTGAGGGCTTGGAAACCCTTCCAGGGATGGGGACCCCACCCCTGCTCTGGGCAGCCTGGGCCAGGGCCTGACAACCCTTGCCAGGAAGGAACTGTTCCCCAGATCCAATCTTGACTGGAGGCACAGCCGAGCACACCCAGAGCAGCACAGTGGTTTCTGTGGTGGGGCTGATGGTCAGTCCTGCCTCCTGGTGCCTGTAGGTCTCAGCTGGGCACCCCCAGGGAATTCCTGCTTTAGCCAAACATTGTCTGTGCTTAGTCAAAAGAAGCTGTTGGTCTCACCACAGAGTCACTGGTTGCAGCTGGTGAAGCCCAGAACAAGATCCCACCATGTCCTGGTGTGTCCCATAACCCCGTGGAGGAGAGGACAGTGGTGCTGGGTACAGGGCAGCTCCAGCTTGGGATGGGTGGCACTGGGCTGATGCTCAGGAGGACAGCCTGTGGGTGTTATCTTTGGCACTTGGATTTAATTGGGGAAATGATGGAGCAAAGCTGGAAGAAAATAAACGTGATGTGACACGGTGCCTTGGGCAGACAATGTTCTGCTGACCTCGGCTACCATGGAACAGCCCCGTCTCCCCTGGGGATGAGCAGAGGGAAATGCTGCCTGGAACCAGCCCATCACGAGACATCCCAAAATTAGCCTTCTGATGCCAGACCTTTCAGGATGGATTTTCAGATCTGTCCCTTTTTCTTGGTCACCCAAGAAATTCTGCTTTGGGTTTGCATTTCAATTCATGATTTTTACTCTAATCTTTCCCTTTCAGTGACTTCACTTGGTTTCTCTGCCCAGGAAGTTAAGCCTATTGAAGTGCTGCACAAACATGTTCTTGGCTGGGATTATCACTGAGCTGTCAGGATGGATGGCAATCCCATTAGGATCACTAATTGTGGGATGAGCTGGCACAGCCCCCGAGCTCTCGCGCTGCCCCACAATTTGGCCTCAGCATTGGAGGTCGGGATCCTGTGGGAACCCTGAGGTTGCTGCTCTAAAGTGGCCTCCAAGTGCTTTTCTTTTTTACTCTTGTTCCCACTCCAAGATAGGGAAAAAGTTAATCATAGAATCATTAAGGTCAGAAAAGGCCCCTGAGATCTTCAAGTCCAAACATCAGCCCAGCCCCACCATGACAAGTAAATAATGTCCTGAAGTGTCACCTCTGCCCATATATTGAAACACAGACACCTCTGGGTGTGTATGTATGAATATATATTCATTTTTTAAAAGCCCAACCACACACCTTACAGAAATGCAGGAATCTCCTCATGGAACTCTGGAAATCCCCAACCTGAAGTAGCTCCCACTTTGCAGCTGTTAACAATGACAATGGAGCCACCTGCCCAGGAGCCTCAGTGGGGTGATGGTGCAGGAGCACACACACATGTCAGAACCCCCCAGGACCTGCTGCCCTTTGCTGGTCCTCTCCTCTGAGGAGAGAAGAGACCAAGAGAAAGGCTCCAAGACACTTGTTTTGGACAAACAAATCATCAGAGTGGTTTTCTCATTCAGAGATGATGAAGTAAATGTTCTTAACACTGAGGAGCCAGAAGGTGCCTGCAAGGTGACCTTGCAGATTGCTCTGCCTCTTCACATGGACTGGAAAGCCCTTGATACATGGTACCAGAGGAGCTTTCTGAACAATCACAGAATCATGGAATGGTTTGGGTGGGAAGGGATCTCAAAGATAATCCAGTCCCACCCCCCTGCATGGGCAGGGACACCTCCCAGCAGCCCAGGCTGCTATTAGGATCACTAATTGTGGGATGAGCTGGCACAGCCCCCGAGCTCTCGCGCTGCCCCACAATTTGGCCTCAGCATTGGAGGTCGGGATCCTGTGGGAACCCTGAGGTTGCTGCTCTAAAGTGGCCTCCAAGTGCTTTTCTTTTTTACTCTTGTTCCCACTCCAAGATAGGGAAAAAGTTAATCATAGAATCATTAAGGTCAGAAAAGGCCCCTGAGATCTTCAAGTCCAAACATCAGCCCAGCCCCACCATGACAAGTAAATAATGTCCTGAAGTGTCACCTCTGCCCATATATTGAAACACAGACACCTCTGGGTGTGTATGTATGAATATATATTCATTTTTTAAAAGCCCAACCACACACCTTACAGAAATGCAGGAATCTCCTCATGGAACTCTGGAAATCCCCAACCTGAAGTAGCTCCCACTTTGCAGCTGTTAACAATGACAATGGAGCCACCTGCCCAGGAGCCTCAGTGGGGTGATGGTGCAGGAGCACACACACATGTCAGAACCCCCCAGGACCTGCTGCCCTTTGCTGGTCTTCTCCTCTGAGGAGAGAGGAGACCAAGAGAAAGGCTCCAAGACACTTGTTTTGGACAAACAAATCATCAGAGTGGTTTTCTCATTCAGAGATGATGAAGTAAATGTTCTTAACACTGAGGAGCCAGAAGGTGCCTGCAAGGTGACCTTGCAGATTGCTCTGCCTCTTCACATGGACTGGAAAGCCCTTGATACATGGTACCAGAGGAGCTTTCTGAACAATCATAGAATCATGGAACGGTTTGGGTGGGAAGGGATCTCAAAGACTATCCAGTCCCACCCCCCTGCATGGGCAGGGACACCTCCCAGCGGCCAAGGCGCCTCCAAGCCCCATCCAACCTGCCCTTCAACACCCCCAGGGATGGGGCAGCCACAGCTTCTCTGGGCAACCCGGGCCAGGGTCTCCCCACCCTCACAGCACAGAATTTCTCTCTCAGATCTCATCTCCATCTTCCTCTTCCAGCTGGCAACCCTTTCCCCTCATCCCATCCCTCCCTGCATCTGGTGACTCACAGATCCGTGGAGAGCTCTGGGGAAGGGTCAGTAAGGGTGAGGCAGAGCCAGGTGCTGTGACAGACGTGGGTTCCCTGAAAGCTTCCGACAAGACCCTCATCACAGTTCATTTCTAACAAAAGCCCCCCCGGGGTGCAGGCGGCGGGGACCGCGCTCTCCAGGAACCCAGGGAGCCCGAAAGAGGGAGACACGGAGAGCGGGGAGGTGCTTCTGCCACCCACACCGGCACCCGTGGAGGATTCCAGAGCCTGGGGAGTTGTTTGGTTAAAAACCCTCCAGGCGTTGATTGCTCTTCCTCTTCTTCCAACCCTGCCCACCATGCCCGCCGAGAAGGGTGGTGGGTGGGAGGCAGCCCCCAGCCGCCCTCCGTGCCCCCTCAGCATCACCGCCCCGTGGGTGCGTGGGTGAAATCTGCTGGGGTCTCCCTCCCCTCAGCTGCCCGTGACTTCATCTCCCTAATTATACTTTATCGTTCCACCTGCCAGGGCCTTTGATCCCGCTGTCTTTCTTTCTCAGCCTTCTGGAAGCTGCTCTCTTCCTCCCATCATCCTCCCAGGCCCCCGCGCT
>NW_009953300.1:26144-26925 GCF_000747805.2 Chaetura pelagica
TCGGCCCGGCCGCCTCCCCGCCGCGCTTCCCGGGGTGCCTGCGTCCTGCTTCAGCCTTGGGGAGGGTTTCTTTGGAAGGAAGGACCAGGCCTGAGGATGGCACGGTCGAGGGAATGCAAATCCAACCATTTGTTTTGTCTGCCTTGCAGTGCAAGGACGGGGGACACTTGGTGGGATCAGAAGGGGCAGATGTAAAACCAACAGAAAGAAGGTGCTTCTTGCCACAGCTGTGCCTGCTCTGTGAGGTCTCGTGCCACAAAAACCGTTGAGTTGGTGGAATTTACTGGGGTGGGAAGGGATTGGTACTGGAGAGCAGCAGGGGTGCCTGGGGCTGGCACAGGCTGTGGCAGCACCTTAGCCCTGTGCTGGGAGGTCAGGATGGTCCTGTTTGGGGAAGACCATCCCAGACCCTGTGGGGTTCCTGCTGCTCTTCCTCATGCCTCTGGTGCCGGCTGCAGTGGATGGAAGACCCGGGGGGCCAGTAACTGCGATGACGTGGTCTGGTCCTGCTCGTGATTCTCGTGTTGTGGGACACAGAAGCTTCCCACGGGCTCTAGGAGCCCGGTGCTCCCCCTGAGCTGCCCTCGGGGCCACCTCTGGGTGGGTGACCCACGGGGCTCCCTGTGTCCTGCCCCCGCAGGGCTGGGGAGCAGCTCCCTGGGGGTGGGTCGGCCTGTCCCGCCCGGCGCTGCCTTCCTGCCGTGGGAGCTGCTGGTGGGCACGCGGGCGTTGGGCGCGTCTCTTAGCAACTCCGCCTCTGCTGCCTGTTTGCTGCTGCTGC
>NW_009953300.1:26980-28032 GCF_000747805.2 Chaetura pelagica
GAGGGTTGACCGCATCGCTCACCGTGGCCCTGGCACGGCTGCTGGGCGCCACGCAGGGCTGTGACGGGGAGGCCCTGTGTCCTGCTCCCACCACAGAGCCGGCCTGTGCCTCCTGGTCCTTCCCCACCTCCTCCCTCCTTCCTTCCTTCCCAGCTGCGCAGTTGGCGGAGCAGGAATCCCGCCTGCTCCCGTCCCTTGGCCACGCTCCCGGTGCTGGGGTGGCTCCTGCTCCCGGTGAACGGGCCACACACGGTGCATGACCGGGAGTGCCAGGGAGACCGAGACCAGGGGTCAAGGAGCCATGGGAAGAGCTGCTGGAGATGTCATTCCTTGAAGTGCCTGCATCTGGGAGGGAATATCCTTCTAAACTGCATGTGCTGGTCTGGGTACAGAAGCTGCTGGAAGAGGGTTTTGTGTGTTGGTTTGTTAATGTTCTTGATCCAAAGGTCAGGTTCTGTGCCCAGAACGACGGCTTCTGGTCCTAAAATCTGTTCTGGAAGTTGCCAGTGAAATCCTGGGTTCGTCTTCCTAACACCAAGTGCTGGACATGGCAAGGCTGGCTCACATCCCCTTAGCAGGTTCTTTTTCCACAGGCTGTTCCCTCATGTTCGGAAGGGCAGCGGCAGGAGCAGGTTCCGTCCCACCGAGGGGGCTGGTGCCCGGCTTCGCTGTTGGAGCTGCCTGCGGGCACAGGGGGGTGTTGGCAGGAGCCTGGGGGTCCATGGTTGTTGCCAGGAGGGGCAGTAGGGTGGGTGCTGGGTGGGATGGAGCAGCTGGAGCCCCTGGGATCTCCCCTGAGCCAGGGAAAGGAGCCTTTTCCCCAGGAGGAATGAGAAGAGTCAGCGAAAGGGCGAACACGACATGTGGATGGAGACTGGGGCTGCCCCTCCACCAGCCCCCAGGCCCAGGCAGGCTGCTGTCCAGAGGGAAATCTGCTTTGTTTGGTCCCCCCCGTGCAGCCGGGGCTGTGTGGGGGCTGTGGGGGAGGGGGCTGCCCAGCACCCCAGGCTGGGGGGTGGGGGACGGGCTGGTCGCCAGCAGCGGCTGAAGCC
>NW_009953300.1:28998-54733 GCF_000747805.2 Chaetura pelagica
GGCCCCCCCCGTGCAGCCGGGGCTGTGTGGGGGCTGTGGGGGAGGGGGCTGCCCAGCACCCCAGGCTGGGGGGTGGGGGACGGGCTGGTCGCCAGCAGCGGCTGAATCACAGGCAGGACCCGGTGTTGTCAGGAGTTTCTAACCACCAAATTTGGACAGATTTTCAGGGGGTAGCAAGAAGCAGCTCCCTCGTCCCAGGCTTGTGTCTGTGCCAGATCTCAGCTGCAAGCTGCTCAGCTCTAGGGAAGATTTTGTGTGTGTGTGTAGAGCAGAGTGATAACACAGCTTCAGCTCCAGGGTTGGAAGAGCCCCTGCTTGGGATAGATGTGACCTCTAACTACGTTGCTCTGGCACAGACTATAGACAGAATTGTATTAATAGTGTTTGTAACTGGAGCAGTAATTACACAGCACTAATTTTCTTTTGTAGAAGTGAATTCTCAGAAGCGACCAAAATGCAGATTCTAGGCAGGGAGAGCGACGCTGACTGTGCAGAGTTACCCAAGGGACATGCAGGGGTGGGGGCAGTGAGGGGCAGCAGGAGCCAGTGTGGATCCACTGACACCCAGGAGAGAGCTGGGAGGATGGAGCTGCCGCAGGAGGATTGTGGGGTGGAGAAGATGGTTGCACACACGGGTCTTCTGTGGGTGTAAAGTACTGAAGGCCAGGAGGGAGGAGGTGGAGGATGGATGAGAAGAAGGAGGTGAGATCCCTCAGCAGAGCTTTTGTCAAACCCTAGGAGTTCTTTCCTGACATTGGCTGTCATGCTCATGTTGTGCAGCCCACCTAGAGGCTCAGCTCTCAGGAAGAGCCTGGAGAAGGTTGTCAGCCGTGGTGAGAGGACTTGGTGGCCAAGGAGCAAGAGCAAGAAGCTGTTTGAATGAGGATGGTCAGAGTTTTACCCAGAGCATGGCTTTTCCCCTTTGTTGTCCTTTCACACCCCTCCAACACATTTCTAAACCAGTTTTGGTTCCTTTCTGCATTTTAAGAAGCAGGATTAGTCTGGAAGAGCTTGCCTTTACATTCTTCAGCTGTTGCTTCTCTGGCAGAAGCACAGGATGAAAAAGCCCTGGAGAAAGATCTGCCAGAGCAGACTGGTGGGCAGCTGGGGCTCTGCATCTGCTGTGCTGGGCAGGAGCCTCTGCTGGAAGCTGGTGGAGCATCTCTCCAGTCTCAGCTGTTTCCTTGGGTTTGAGACCAAAGGGGACAGTTGGGTCACTTGGCAGGATCTGTGTCATCCCAGGAATCATTTTTTTCAACAGGCATCTCCAAGATCCTGGATTTTTGTTTTTCTCACTTCTCTCCAAGGGTGAGCAGCCCTTTGGCACTGGCTATTCCTGTGTTTAAAGCCCCTTGTGCCAATTAATGAGGTCACTTGTCTGTCTCCTCTTCTGATGAGTTAAACTGGCTGAACCTTCTCGGTTTATTCAGTTCCAGCATTTAAGTTTTACAGCCCTGCTCTGGAACCTTTCCCAGTGTCTTTTGAAGCTGGTTCCTGATGCTCCCATTCCCAAAGCCACACCTGAGGCAGAGGTCCCTGTGGATGCAGTGTCTCCCTGGGGAGGGAAGAGCCCCCCCCGGGGTCCTGCCATGACTCAGGGCACCCCGTGCAGGGCTCTCCAGCACGTCCTGCCTGAGCTGAATCAGCCTCAAGTAAATTACACCCTTTGGGAAGGAGAGTATTCTGCTTAGCTGGCTTTTTCCTGCCAATTCCATGACCTCTGCAGAATTGCCCTGTTTGTGTGCCTGTAATTTGGAAACCACAGGGAAGGGTGGCAGGCGCGGTGAGGAGCTCTGCTGTGTCTGCTCCAAGAGCAGCAGAGCTCAGAGCTGGCAGCACATCCCTGGGCTGGAGCTGAGCATCCCGGGGCTGTGTGCTTTGTGCCAGGTGGGGACAGGACCCCTGTGTCACCACAGTCACCAGGGCTGACACTGCTCTGCACCTCCCACAGCCAGTGCCCAGTGCAAGCAGAGAGTGGGCAGGAAGCAGACAGTCCTTGGTGGTCTTTAAGATCCAACACAAACCAGTCTGGGGTTCTGTGAAAGATCTGTGTGGGGAGAGTCCTGGAGCAGGTCCTGGTGTGAGGGGAGATCTGGGCCCCATGAGAGTCTTGAGCAGAGCAGGAACATGGCTGGAGGAGGCTGGAAACACCCTTGGACAAATACATCCCCTGTTTTTATCAGGTTTCATACGGCAGCCCCAGTCATCTGGAGCCACCTTTGCCAGCTGCAGTTCTTACCTCCTAGAGCTTACAGCTGAAGAGTGAGGTCTTGTGAAAGAGTTACAGAATCAGAAAAAGAGACTGCTTGGTGCTATGATTGACAGGAGGCAGGAGAAGCCGGAGCAGGAGGACTGGGGGATGATCCTGGTAGCTGGAGACTGAGGAGGATGGAGCTGCCGGTGCTGTGGTGAGGGAGGAGCAGGTTTAGCTGCTGCGGGGGCATGAACTCTGCCACTGTGGCTAAAGAGGAAGAAGAAGGAGGTGGAGGTGCACCACAAGAGGGCATGGGATCAGGATGCAGCTTGGGAGTGTTGGGGATCCTTGTGGCTGCAGTTTCACCCAAACCTCAGCCCAGCACTGATGTGGCTGCTGCTGGAGAGATGATGCAGCTCTTCCCCCAGCAGCTCCTCACCTGCCCCAGCTGGGTCCTGCTGGGGAGCTGGGCCAGGGACCTGCCCTGGGACAGACCAGGCTGTGCTCTGGGCTGGGCTTGGAGCAGTTCTTTGCTGCTCCTCAGGCTCACAGTGTGACGGGAACGTGGGCACAGGTGAGGGGGTGACGTGTGGTCAGGGCTGGGGGGAGGCAGCAGAGTTCAGTGAGCATCCTGACCCTGGTGGCAGCACCGGCAGGAGGAAGGAACCAGTGCCTCCTGGGAGGCTCCTGTGTCCCAGGGCTTTGGCAGATGTCAGCAGGTCCTGTGGAGAGGTTTCTGTGTGGAGTCCTTGGTGCTCCCTGCCCCCTGGGCTTGCTCAGGATTCCTTGGCCCAACAGTGGGCTTGGAGCTCTTGTGGTCTCTGGCAGCCTGGAGTGTCACAGTTTGGGTGTGCAGAGTCTTCTGGTTGTTGAGGGACAGTTCAGCACCTAATGGGTGCTCCCAGCAGCCACGTCCCCTTTGCCCCATCCCCAGGAGCTGCCTCTGTGTCACTGCAGGGCAAGATCGCGGGCTGTCATGCCCAGGGCTTTGCCTCCTGGCAGCCCAGTGGGAGGAACTGGAGTGTGCACAGTTCTGGCAGTTGGCCTGTGGACAGCTGATCTTGCCATCCCCTTTCTGGAAGATTCCCAGAGCTCCTGCCTGTTCAGGGCTGGGGATGAGACTTTGGGTTAGTTTGGGTGGCCAAACTAGGTTTAAGTTATGTCTGACCTGGACCTGAAACTGTTTTCCAGGTGGGCTGACATGAAGTGGGTCCCACCTCCCTCACGGACGTTCTGGTGCAGTGTGGTGGCAGCCCTTGAGCTCCAGGGGGCTGTGGGCAGTGGCCATGGGTGCCAAGGGAGCAGCAACGGGCTGGGAGGTTGATGCATTTAGTGGGGCACGAAGAGCTGCCCCAGCAGCCTGGCTGTGGACAGGCCTGGTGACCTCGGCGCTGCCATCATGTTCTGTCGCACCCCTCGCTGGAGGAGGGCTCCTTTTCTCTTCACGCTCTCACCTTCCTACTCCAGCATCTGAGTTTTTTTCAAATCCTCCTCCAGGGTTTTCTGTGAGTCGAGCCTCCCATGCAGCAGGTGTGTGGAGGGAACGAACCCCACGGGTTTGGTTCTGCCTGGAAAGGCACCAGCTCTCCTACCTCCTCCTGCCCTGCTGGGGCATTGCTGGCAGCCCCGGGGCTGGGCTGTGCCTGGTCAGGTGGATTTGCTGAAGTGTGAGCGAGGATTCTTCTGAGGCAGGAGGGCTGAAACATCAAGATGATTTTAGCCTGGCTCCCTATTGAAAGGAGGTTCATGTGATTAAGCCCTGTTCTGTGTCTGCCTCTCCTGCCCCAGTAACTTTCAGACCTGCTGCCTGGTTTCAACCAAACCTGGCAAACCCCTGCAGTTCCCAAATCCCTGCAAATCCCAAGAAAATACATGGCCAGACAGTGACCCGGCTCGTGCCACACGGAGGGAAGGGATGTCCACATCTCCCTGGGTGGCTCGATGCCACTGGAACCTCCGGCGGGGTGAGTCACCCGGGCAGCTCCTGCCTGCGGTTATGGATCAGATCTTGTTCTCTCCTGTCATCCGCTTGGTGATGAAATCCACCCTGACATTGGGAGTGTTCCCCTGGGTTACAGCTGAACGGCTTCTGCTGCACCTGGAATCCTGTCTTGTGGTGCTGGGGGGCTGGGACCCACCAGCTCCTCACCCTGGTGGATGTCGCTGTTGGCCAGACACGCGCTCCCTGTGGCACGTTTGTTGCTCACCTGCTTCCTGCTGTTGTTTCTCGGGCTGCTTTTGACATGTAGTCACTCCTGTGCATAAGGGAAAGGAGTCTGACGTTCGGATCAGCCTCCTGCGTGTGTCCCCCTTTCCCAGCCTCCAGAGAGATGGATGGAGCTGATCCATGCAGGAAGCCGTGGGCAGCCAAGGCTGGTGCTTGTCCCGATGGGCACTGCCAGGTGGAAGGACTCGTGGCACTTTGGGAAGAGCTGGGTGTGAGCCTGGTGCTGCTTCTGGTGCTGCTTCTGGTGCTGCTTCTGGTGCTGCTTCTGGTGCTGCTTCTGGTGCTGCTTCTGGTGCTGCTTCTGGTGCTGCTTCTGGTGCTGCTTCTGGTGCTGCTGCTGCTGCAGCTGCTTCTGGTGCTGGTCTTACCATTACAGTCCCACCTCAAAGCAGGTTCTGGTGAGGCTCCTCCTGCAGCAGGGCCTGTGGACCCAGCTTGGAGCTCTTGGCACTCACAGAAGAATGAGGGGCAGGTGCTGGTGGCTGGGGGAAGGGCACAGGGACAGGGGGACAGCGTGGGCTGCATCCTGCACTGGGGCTCTACATGGACATAGAATCATAGAATCATCCTGATAGGAAGGGACCTTGAAGATCAAGTCCAACCATAACCCAAATCCCCCTACCATAGCCTGATTTACCCGTTCAGTGCTTAAATCATGTCACTAAGCACTATATCTACATTTCTTTTCATCATCCAGCCTGGCTGCTTGTGAGGCTCTGGGGAGTGCAGAGGCACTGGGGAGCACCAAGGAGCAGTTTACAAGGGGATAATGAAGCAGGTTTCAGGTGGTTTTACAGAGAGCTCTTTTCAAACATGAGGTACAAGTGGGAGAGAACAAAGAGGGGTTTGGGTGAGAGCCAGGGGGGCAGAGGCAGCACCTGCAGCAGGGGAAGGATCCCTGCTCCTGTGGAAGGGGCTCGAGGGGTGAGGACAAGCAGCTTCCAGTTCATGTCACAGAAGAGGATGACCTGGAGAGGGGCTTTAAAGGGAGGGCTGGTCTGCTGAGGAAGGGGAGGTAAGGGAGATGATTGCAGCAGCAGAATTCTGGCTGTGGATGAGGCACAGCCCTATGTGTTGCAGACAAGTCTGGGGGGAAGGAGGCAAGAGTGGGTGGTGCAGCGTGGAAGCTGTGGGTCTTTGGTGGTGCTAAGGGCTGTACTTCAGGGGCTGTAACACAGGTAGCTCTGGGTGGACTTCAGGGGCAACCAGGATCTGCAGAGAAGAGGAGAGTTGGGTCCATGAACCCTGTTCTCTGCAACAGTGTCTGAATTGTGTCCTTGGCTGTGAGACAGGGTCTAGGTGATGTCCCCAGCCATGGAGCAGCAAGGCCTGGGGGAAGAGGGGACAAAGCTGGGATTAGTAACAGCTCCTTAATCGTGGGGAGCCCAGGCTTGTGGGTACACACTTGAACTGCTGGAGGGGAAATCAGCTGAGGCTTCATTTTGGACAGGAGACAGTCCAGGAATGGAAAGGCAGAACTATGAATCATCAACATGGAGCTGAGAGATGATGTTGAATTAAAACATCAAGCTAGCTAGAAGCAGCATGAGGGGAGAAGAAAAGGTGATATGGGCAGAGCTGTGTGAGACACCTGAGAAACAGCAAAACTGGGGGGCAGGGGTAGGACAACCCTTTTGTTACGGAAGGAGCAGTAGAAAACTAGCAGGAGAACCAAGAGAATGTAAGAATTGCTGGGACCAACAAGGACAGGGTGTCAGGGCCATGTGTGTTCCTCAGGTGTTGCTTCAGGGTCCAGAAGAGCCCAGAGTCTGCACGTGAGGCAGGAACAACCTTGTACAGTCCCCCTGTGAGGTGGGAAAGGGCTCTGGGAGACTTTCAGGTCGAGATATCTGTCCTTCCTGAGGAACATGTGTCCAACCAGCTTTTAAAGGGCTATCAGTAGATCTGAAGGCTTCCCAGGAGACTAGAGAGAGGTTGGAGAGAGGTGGGTTTGGTGAGTGGACCACTTGGTGGGTAAGGAATTAGCTGAGTGGCAGCATCCAGAGTTACAGCAAGGGCTCAATGTCCAAATGGAAACTAGTAGTGGGTGGTGTCCCTCCAGAGTCCTTACTGGGACCAGCACTGTTGAATATCTTCATCAGAGACACAGTGGGACTGAGAGCAGCCTCAGCAGCCTGTGGGTGCCTGCAGCCCCGCAGTGCAGCCGACAGGGAAGGGCAGGGATGCCACCCAGAGGGACCATCACAGGCTGGAGGAAAGGGCCCAGCTGAACCTCATGGAGTTCAACAAGGCCAAGGGCAGCTGGGCCAGGGCAGTCCCCAGAAGCAGTACAGGCTGGGGAGGAACTGACCCAGAGCAGCTCTGTGGAGGAGAACCTGGGACACCGAGCTGGGAGGTCAGACTGGAGCCAGCAAGGAGCGCTGGCAGCGCAGGGCGGCCCATGTCCGAGGCTGCACCAAAGGACACCTGGCTGGTGGGTTGAGGGAGGGGATCCTTCCTCTCTGCTCTCCTGAGTCCCACCTGGATCCAGCTCTGGGGTACACAGTGCAAGACAGAGCTGGAGCTGTTGGAGCAGCTGTTGGAGGCTGTGGAAATGATGGGAGGGCTGGAGCAGCTCTGCTCTGGAGACAGGCTGGGAGAGCTGGGGTGTTCAGCCTGGAGAGGAGAGGGCTCTGGGCAGATCTGCTGTGGCCTTTCAATGCTTAAAGGGGCTCTTGAGAAAGATGGAGAGAGACTTGTTACCAAGGCCTGTAGTGACAGGACAAGGGGCAGCAGTTTCAAACTGAAAGAGGGCAGGTTTAGATTGGATGTAAGGAAGGCATTTTTATGGTGAGGGTGGTGAGACCCTGGCCCAGGCTGCCCAGAGGAGCTGTGGCTGCCCCATCCCTGGCAGTGTTGAAGGGCAGGTTGGATGGGGCTTGGAGCAGCCTGGGCTGCTGGGAGGTGTCCCTGCCCATGCAGGGGATGGAACTGGATGGGATTGAAGGTCCCTTCCCACTCAAACCATTTTAGGAACTTGTGAAATCTCTTCCAGTGTTTAACTGCCCTTTTCCTTAGAAAGTTTAACCTGAGTCTTTTCTGCTCCCAATTTCAGCCACTCACCAAGGACAAGGGGAACAGATGGTTCCCTCCCTTCTCACAGCAGACTCTTTCCATACTTGGGACTGTAGCCAAATCCTCTTCTTTAGGCTAAATACCTTCAGGTCCTTGTCTGTGATGGCTTCTGGTCCTCTCTTCATCTTCATCTCTGGACCCTTTCCCCTCGATCACATCCCTCTTGACAAGTGGTACCAAGGCTGGATGCAGCTCTTGGCCAGTGCAGGGAGAGGCACAAGGCAGGAATTCTGCAGCCTCTCCTTGTCTATGTGGTCCAACACGGTAGTCACCTCTTCTCAGGAACAGGAACTCCTGTTTTCTGCAGTCCACTCTGACCTTCAGGTCCTCATCTGAAGAGCTGCTGACTATTGTGCAGTTCTCCACCCTGTCCTTGGGCAAGTGATGAGTGTTGTGCAAGTGCAGACCCCCACAACCACCCCTTTGGAATGTAATCCCTTTTGGGTGATCTCTCCATTTACCAAAGCCATTGAGGGCTCTGGTCCTCCCAGTCACTCTTAGTTTGGTGCCTCCTGCAGTTCCAGCGTGCATTCCTCCCATTCTCTGTTGGTTAATAAAAATATTGAGAAGAGTTGAACCCAGGACAAACCCCACCAAGTCTGAGCAGGTGCTCGTTTCAATTTGTGTGGTTATCTTTGATAAATATTCTCAGAATCAGTATTGTTCTGAGCTTATAGTAGGTTTAGTTTTGAAAATAACCTGTGAAGCAGTCAGAAGTGTTAGTTGGTGTGTGCTGAACATCTGCTCCCTGCTGTGCTGCAGGGCTGTTACCTGCTGCAGAAGGAGCTCTGTCACCGTGTTCCTGATCAATCTGTCCAGGCTGATGCTGGCCCTGTCTCCCAGGGACTGCCAGGTTCTTGTGCTTTTGATGTTTTCATTAGAGTGATCTGTGAGTTCTCAGCCTCTCCATTTGCTGTTTCTGAAGGTGGGCAGTGCTGCTGCCCTGGCAGGGCAGTACCTTCCATCAGGAGCTCTCTTGGGGTTGTTCCAGACAATTAAGCATTCCATGGTCAAGTTATTAAAAATAATCGCATTTTTTTTACCAAAAGCTTAGGTAGACTCTTTGGCTGGTGCATGGTGCTAGACACCTCTGGGCTATTTATAGCAAAGACTTATGCAAAGAGGCATAAAGCACTTGGTGCTCCTGTCGTTTCTGGATTGCTTTTCTTGCCCACGGAATCGCAGACCAGCCTTCCCATTCTGTTCTGTTCACTCCTGATGTTCACCGGAGCTGCTCGTGCCTTTGCTGGTGGTTGCTGGCTGCCTCTTACCCTTGCCCAACTGTTTTGAGCTCAGTCTGTGGTGCTGATGCTGCTTTTTTGTATTTATCTTTATGAATCTGACCTCATTTCCACATGTGTCAGACATGGGTCAGAGCTTGTGTGAGTTGGCCACGTTGGTCTCTTGCCACACGTGTTACTTCTTTGCACTGGGATGATTCCTGTCTGTGCCATTAGCACCTTGCTTTGAGGACCTGCCAGCTTTGTCATGGAATCATCAAGGTTGGAAAAGACACTCAAGAAGAAAGGTCCAACCATGTCATTTCTTAGTTTTGTTTTCTTGTGGATTTGCCTCCAACAATGTCTTGCCTCTTCAGTAATTACTGCCTTGGTGGAGCCTCTTGCTTGTAGTTTGCTGTCCTTCCATGCAGCTGAAGCCCTTGCTGGGCAGTGGTCTTCTGCTCTGCCTGCCCACAGCTTTCTTGGGAGGGTTTGGTAGCTGTAAGATACATACATGAGGTTGGAGAGGATAAAACTGAAGGACAGCAGTGGCAGGTGGGCTGGTGCGAGTAAGAAACTGGCGTGGGAGGATCTGCCCAACCCTCCTGCTCAGCCTGGAAGTGAGTTGCTGGGGAGGGGGGCTGCTCAGCCCAGCTGGGGTGGGACCATGGGAGCTGGGGAGGGTGGCTGAGGGGTGTCCTCTCACGAGGAGAAAATGTCTAGAATGTTGTTGAGCTCAGTCAGCTGAGTCTTGTGGGTTTTGTTTCTTAAACACAGAATGTGATGCTGGAGTGTCTGGTCAGTTGTTTTGCCGTCTTGTGACCAATAAAACTCAGGTTATTGTCCCTCTACTGAGCTTAATAAATTGTTTGGCTGAAGCATTTCCCAGCCAAATGCGTAGGTAAGACTGGAAACATCAGGAGGTGGAAAGTGGCAGAACTGTCCCTGTTGGAAGGGCCCCTGGGAGGTCTCTAGTGCCTCAACCAGATGTTTTTCAACAGTGATGTTACTTGTACTTGCATTGCTGCATCACATGGAGGGGTGAGCAGCTCCAGGTCTGGTCCCACCCCAGGTGGCACTGTGCACATCTCCAGCTTCGTCACACCAGAGTCACCAGAGTCAGGCTGTCTGGGCCTTTCTCTGCCTGAGTCTAGAAAGCTCTCCAGAATGGGAATCACACCATGTCTTCTCGGGCACTGCTCACTTAGTGGGGGAGTTTTTCCTTATGCTCAGTCTCTGGTCCCAAGCCATGACATGTTCTCTTGTCCTGTGTCACTGTTTTCTCTGGCTGAGAAGGATTCAGCCACATCTTTCTACTATAAGGCTGCCTCTTTGCTTCCTTTTTGCCAGTTGGAGGAAGCCCATCTGCTCTGTGTCACCATGTAGATCAAGCGCCTCACCACTTGGTAACCATCTCTTGGACCCTCACCAATTCTTCAACTTCCCTCTTAAACTGGGGAGCCCCAAGCTGGAGCAGCCTCACCAGCATTGAGCAAAGCAACGTGATAGACCCCCTCAATCCTCTGGCCATGCTTCTCCTGGCAGGACCTGGGATGCATCTACAAGGAAAGCTGGGGAGGGACTTTTGACAAGGGCAGGGAGCGATAGTGCAAGGGAGGATGGGTTGAAACTGGAAGGGAGGAGATTTAGGTTGGACATTAAGAAGAAATTCTTTAGTATGAGGGTGGTGAGACCCTGGCCCAGGTTGCCCAGGGAAGCTGTGGCTGCTCCATCCCTGGCAGTGGTGATGGGCAGGTTGGATGGGGCTTGGAGCAGCCTGGGCTGGTGGGAGGTGTTGGCAGAGGTGGTTGGATCTAGGATGATCTTTAAGGTTCTTTCCAACCCAAACAAGTCTGGGATTCCCTGCTGTGAGCCTGGGCTACTGGCCTGTACCTGACCCTAGGCCCTTCCCCAGCAGGCTGTTCCCAGCCAGCACCACCACAGGAGTGTCCTGCTGCCCCCACCACAGACGTGTCCATCTCCATACTGACCTTTGTGAGGTTTACCCTCACCCTGTCCAAGTCCTTCAGGGTGGGTGTGTGTTGGGGCTGTGCTGCTGGGCACTGGGCTGGCAGAGCTGGGAGGACTCTGTCATTGCAGGGGGGCAATGGAGGTGCCTCAGCCCCCCCACTGACCCTCAGCTGCTGTGCTGATCCCCCCTGGGGCTGAGCATTGACCCATCGATTGCTGCCTGGGGGTGCACGCGGTGCCTGCCCACCCATGCCCTGGTTCTCCAGCCCCTATTCCTCAGTCCAGCCCTTCCATGAGGCAGCTGGGATGAGCTGCCATGGTAAATCCATACTGATGATTCCTGGTTCCCCACTCGTTCCTCACGTGGCTGGAGATGGCTTCACAGGGATGTGCCCCATGGTCTTGTGGGGCTGGTTGAAGGTGACTGTCCTGGCATTCCCAGTGTTTCCTTGGAGATAGGCAGAGCATAAGCATTTCCCCAAGTGACCTGGAACTCCCCTCATCACTGGGATGGCTCCAAAGCTTCTCCACACCTCCCCCAAAGCTCCCCTGCATCTCCTCCTGCCCCTTAGTGCCTCTGGGAGTGGCCCTGCACTCAGCTCTTCCTGCAGCCATCACTGATGACTTTGCAGAGCTTTGATTTGTAGTAGGAACACTGCACTGTGATGGGTCACATCTTCATGAGAACAGGCAGGGTTGTCTCTATCAGCTGCCCTCTGAACACCTGGAAGGGTGAATCAGGCCTGTAACTTGGATTTCTCTTTTAAAAAGAATCAGATCCATGTCCTCTTTTCCCTCACTTGGTCGGGGATTGATGTCAGACCAGACTGGGTGGCTGCTGGGGGGGCCTGGGTGGTCTCTGCAGTGACAGTGGTGACTTCACTCTCAGTCATTCCTGAACATCCCCATTATTTCAATGTTTATAAAAAACTAGCATTAACAGGAAGATGATCCTTTCTGTGAACCCGCTCTTTCTAGGGCTGTTAATCCAAGTTGTTCGTGCCTTTTGATGTGGAATTATTTTAACGAACATTTAAATTGTTGTTCTTGGTGAATGGTTTTGCAATGGTGAGTTTCTCATCGTGTGTTAGGAGTATTTTGTCTGCTCCAAGGCTGGGGGGCTGAGGGGCCACTGTCCCCAACCTGCAGGGTGGCAGGACCCCGAGGAGGCTCCATGTGTGTGGAGCTGCTTCCTGTTGTGCTCAGCATTGTCCAGAAACTTATTTTCCTGAAGTCTTTAGCTTCCTATCCCGATTTTTGATGCTTCCTGTCTTTGAGATCTTACCAGCATCTGTTTCCTCCTCTTTTTTTCCCCTTTCTTACCTTTTTTTGGGGTGTTTTGGGTGTTCCTAGCCTCTAAGCTCATTGAGGTCTTTTAGCCAAATTGTTTTCTGTGTTCCTTTAGTGATGGATTTTTGGGCATCTGATGAATCATCATGAAAATGCAGGAAAACCCAAACAACAACAAAAGCCCCAAACAAATGAAAAAACAAATTAAACCCTTCAGACCCAGAGCACCAAACCCCATTTCCCTGGTATGGGATTTTCCTCCAAGGTGCTGCTGGTGGAGCTGCCACAGGAACCTACACACCCTGGGGTGTCCCTCAGGAGCAGGAGCAGCTGAGGGAGCTGGGGGTGTCCATCCTCGAGCAAAGGAGGCTGAGGGGAGACCTGCTGGCTCTGCAGCTGCTGAGAGGAGGTTGGAGCCAGGGGGGTCGGGCTCTGCTCCCCAGGAACAAGGGATGGGACAAGAGGAACCGGCCTCAAGTTGTGCCAGGGGAGGTGGAGGTTGGATCTGGGGAACAATTCCTGGCTGGCAAGGGTTGTCAGGGCCTGGCCCAGGCTGCCCAGGGCAGGGGGGGAGTCCCCATCCCTGGAGGGGTTTCCAAGCCCTGGAGATGGTGATGAGGGACATGGGGCAGTGGGGAATGAGCAGGGCTGGGGAAACAGTTGGAATGGATGCTCTTGAAGGGCTTTTCCAAACCGTTCTGTGACCCATGAGGTGCTCTGGGGTTGCAGTCCTGCTGTCAGTCGTGGTGCCCACAGAACCAAGGAGCAGTTCCTGGGGGTCTGGAAGGGACCCCAGCACCCGATGAGGGTCCCTCGGGTGCAGTTTCCAGCCTTAGGCCTCGTTCCCGGCAGCCTCAGGGAAGCCCTGGTGCCACAGCCCTGTCCCACCTCTGTCACAGGGTGTGGGAAGGGGCTGTCACCATCCACCCTCCCTCTCCCTCAGGTTTGGCTGGGGCCACGGCGGGAGTGAAGCCCCGACCCCTGCTCCCACTTTCCTTTCCTCCTGGCAGGCTCTCCCGCCCCTGCCCCCGCCATCCCGGGCCACCCGTGTCCCTGGAGCACAGTGTCCCACTGCCTGCAGCTCCGGGCTCCTCGGCCTTGCTGCCCCAGTCCCGCGTCCCCTCCTCTCCTTGAGCTCATTCCCGGGTCCCACCGCGCAGCAGCGGGTGCCCGATTTAGGCGCCGCACTGAAATACACGCACAGTTAATGGGGTTTTGGGTTCCTTCATGGCTGAACTCGGTGGTGTGAGGTTTCCCCCAGCCCCAGAGGGTGGCACTGGTCTGAGGGACCCCCCGGGTGAGGTCCCCTCGGTTCCCCCAGCCCAAGGGACACATCCCTGGGCCCTGGCACTGGACGAGATGCTGTGGACAGACTGTTCCCAGCACGGCTCGTGTTGGGATCCTGTGCCTGGGTCCCTTACCTGGGTCCTGGAGGCTGAGGAGTGGGTGGGCAGCTGTGGTGACATGTCCAGGACTGCAGTGCTGGGAGCCAGTGGGGAGATGGCTGCTGGGGGCAGGTCAGGGCTTGTCCCACCCATGGCTTTGTCCCTGGGTGGGGGCAGCCCTGTGCTGTGTGTCACACCAGTGTGTGTCTGGGAACAGGCGCTGTGTCCCTGGTCAGCAGTTCCCGGAGCGCTGCTGGTGGCCAGGAGACCTCCCAGGGGACCTCCTGCCCGGGGCCTCAGGGAGCTGCTGGCAGCGGAACGGTGGGGAGGAGACCCACTCCTGGAGCTGCTGCTGCAGCATCTGCTGGCCAGCATCCATCCATCCATCCGTCTGTCCATCCGTCCATCCTGCAGCGCCGTGTCCGGGGTGACTCAGCCCTCTCCACACGGGGTGACTCAGCCACAGACTCCCACGTGCTGCTGCCTGTGCCTGACTCACAGCCCCACCACAGCCCCCACCACAGCAGGGCAGGAGGGGTGGGAGTGAGGAGCTGGGGTGGGGAGGGGGTCTGGGGGTTGCTCTGCTCTGACCCAGTGTCCTGGCAGTGTCTCCTCCCCACCAGCCCCGTGGGCCTGAGGGAGAGCAGGAAGGGCCTCCCTTCCCAGCACAGGATGCTGCAGGGTTTGGGATGCTGCAGGGTTCAGGGTGCTGCAGGGTTGGGATGCTGCAGGGTTCAGGGTGCTGCAGGGTTCAGGGTGCTCTGGGGCTCTGCAGGGAGCTGCAGCAGGGACCAGAACTCAGGGTTTGGAGGCTTCTCCCTGCCTGCACTTGTCCTTACACCTTACACCTAGGTGATGTTGGGCTGCATGTGTGTGTACTTGTGCCCTGGGGAGATCCCTCCAGAGGCTGAAGGAGGGCCTGGCCTGGCCTGAAGCACCCCTGGCTTTCATGGCAGATCAGCAGTAGATGTAGTGTTGAGCCATGTGTGTGTTTTGGTTCTGAGCTTCATCAGCACCAGCCTGGTGGTGGCTCCACGGGGGCTCTGGCTGGAGCAGGGCAGGCTTGCTGTGTCCCACAGCCTGCTGGAGAGGGTGGCTTCCCTTCATCTTCCCCTCTGAGCTGTTTCGGAGCAGGGTTGGGATTTCTGTGGGTGAGCTCTCCTGGAAACTGGGACATTCCTGCCCTGACCTGGCAGGAAGGGCTTAAGGAGCATGGTGATAGTTGTGGCAGGAATGTGGCTCCTAGCCAGGCCTGCAGTGCCCACTCTGCTCCTGGTCTGTGTGGTGCCTGTGACCAGGGCTGGATGGAGCAATTTCTGTCCCTGGTGTAACAGCCAAGAGGTGAGAGGCTTCTTGTGCAGGGCTCCCTGACCTACTGGCTTGTGGTCACACTCACCGTGGTGAGGCCAAGGCCAGAGCATCAAGAGGGGTTTTGTGGCCGTGACCCGTCCGAGTGGACCCCTGGCTGGGCAGGAGCAGCTCTTCTGTCCTCTCTCATGGGAGATGCCCCTGTGTTATCCAGGTGCTTCCTGGGTGGAGGTAGCTCCTCAAGAGCACCCTGGTGGTGCTACCAAGTGTCACAGCTCAGATGTTCTCTTTGGCAAACCCAAGGCTCTTGGTTCAGGAGGCTCATGATGCTGCCTGGCTCCTCCTCAGCTGTGTTTCCAAGAAGGACTCGTGGCTGCAAGGTGGAGTGGTGGCAGCAGGGCTGGCCTTGTTGGTGACAGTGATGAGCACCTTGGCTCTGCTTGGCTCTTCCATGGGGCTGACCACGGCACTTGTAGTGCTTGGTGGTGCCAGGGGGAAGAGGTGGCACCATCCTCTCCGTGTGCCAGCTGTCCTGGCAGTGCCTGAGGCCATCCAGCTCCCGGGGTGACTCAGGGTGGAGAGGGAAGCCTTGGTCAGCAGGATCCCTGCACGCCCTCCAGAGCAGTTGCCAGTGTCCCAAGTGACTGCTGGATTCCAGCTGCATCGCTCAGGAATGTCCATCTCTGGACACGTTGATGCAGGGTGGGCTCTGCAGGAGCCCAGGAGACTGGGAAGTGAAGCCAGAGAAAATGCAGATGGCCCAGTCCTGCCCTCGGTGGAACTGCCTGTGTGTGGCTGGATATGGTGACAGGGCTGTGGAGAGGCCAGGGCAGGGCCGTGGTGGGGTCTTGGTGGGGCCGCGGGGTGGGCGAGCGCTGCCTCCTCTCCTGGCGCTGTATCAGGGGCTGTTGGCTGGTTTAACAGTGAAATACCCACTGCTGGTAATTGTCTTTAAACTGAAGCCTCTAATTCTGCTGTTTCCATGGAAATGGAGTGATCCTGTGACAAGGCCTGAGGCTGGGGCGGGCGCTCCCGTCTTCGCTCCCAGGGGCCACGTGTCTCTGCCCTGGCTGGGGACACAGACCTGCCCCTGCACAGACCTGTGGTCCTTCAGACCCGCTTTTGGAAAAGTGGTCCAGAAAACCCAGCCCGGTCTCCTCAGATCCTGACAGAAACAGAATCATACAGTAGTTTGGGTGGGAAGGGACCTTTGAAGGCCATCCAGTCCAGCCCCTGCAGTGAGCAGGGACATCTTAACCAGACCAGGTTGCTCACAGCCCCATCCAACCTGGCTGTGAATGTTTCCAGGGACGAGGCATCTCCCACCTCTCTGGGCAGCCTGGGCCGGTGTTCTTCACTTCAGGTGCCCAAAGGGGTGGTGTTGGTGATGCCGTGTCATCCGAGGGAGCTGTGGGACTCACCTCCCTCGCTGTCAGGTGGCTGTGCTGGAGGTGACACCCCCTGAGTCAGTTCCCCCAGGCTCCTCCGTCACTCTGGGGCTGCAGTAGGAGTGTGAAGTAGGTTGGAAGTGCTTATTTTTCTCTGCCTGTAGGAGAGCTGAGGGTGACTAGATCAGCTGTAGATCTCTCAGACACAGATGGCTTTGAGTTCAGCCCGAAGAGAGGGAGGAAAAGAAGTGATGGGACCCAGTTTTTAAGGCAGCCTCCTGCATAGGCTGCTAGTGGAGATGGGACACTGGGGCTGGTGGGACTCAGCAGAGCATCTCCCTGCAGAGCTGCCCCATGGAAACCAGTCTCCAAAGCAGATCCATTCTCAGGTGGCTTGGAGAGCTGGGACCTTCAGCCTGCCTCTGCCTCGTCCTCCAGCTGCCTGGCCTTGGTGTTTCTCCTGTTTCCGTGTCTGAGATGGTGCTTTGGGCTGACATGGCATGAGCTCTCAGCCACCCACCCTGTGGGTGGAGGTGGATTCAGTCCCATGGAACACCACTCAGAGTCCACTGGTCTGTTTGCCTTTTTGAGAGAGCTTTACTGCTGGGCTTGCAGACTGAGCCACAGCATCTTGCTGACCTTGGAAGGCCATGTGTGGTGGAAGGTCTGAAGGGAAGAGGAGCCCATTCCCTCCTGGGACTTGCTCCTTTCTCTTGTGGGCACTGGGACAACACACAGGTATAAGAAGAGCAGGGCAGGGTCTGTGCCAGCTCTCCAATGGAAGCTCCCAGTTCCTCCCTTTGTGTCTCTGTTTCTGCCTTCACCAGTGTTCCTGAAAGCCACAGCACCTGGGAAGCTGGCACGACGCTTTACGCATCCTGTGATGCAGGAAAGCTCCTCAACAAACACCTTCCAGCTCACCCCAGGCATTGCCTACAGTGGCAGATCATTCCCAGTCCAGTGGAAGTTTGGCCATGTTTGGATTGTGCGACATCCCCAGACGTGGTGTTAAGTTGGGTTCAGTCCCCTCTATGGGAACCTGCTACAGCTGGGGCTGGGACTTGTGTCACCAATGTGGAAGGGAGGGCTGGTGGCTTTATGGCCTTGACAAGACCATCACCGGGTACTACATGTAATTTTGATGTCTGTGACTTTTTTATTGATGAAAATACGTGAATAGTTACAAAAAGAGCCATAAAATCATATAAGGCCTGGGGAGAATGGCTAATAGTATAGTCTAGGGCTTAAAAGTAATCGGCTCAATTTAGGAGCTGAGGACAGAATGTGACCCACTGAGCAGAGCCCATTTAAAGCCGTTATTTTTGTCAGAAGGTACCCGACCACTGGAACAGCAAATACTTGCAGGGCCTCAAACCAAAGCCTGGTGCTTCTCTGCAGAAAAAAGTCCGCACTGGCTGAGGTGTAAGAGATGATTCTGATTATTGAGTGGGATTTTCCAACCTGTGCTGTGCAGCCGAGTGGCACAGGGATGATCTCTGCTGTCTTTGTAATCCGTTATCAGTGGCAAAAAACACAGGATTCAATCAGAGGAGCCCTCCATCTCAGCTGAAGGGCCTGGCTGGTGTGTGACACAGCCGAGTGCATCCCAAGAAACTTAGGCAGTGGTGATAGAATTATCAATCAAGTACTTGAAAATTGAGAAGTGCTGAAGTCAGAAGTGCCTTTGTATTTCTAAATCCCTTTCTTAGGCTGTCAGCGAGGAGACCATCCAGCAGGTTGAGACAGAAACAGTTCTGCTGCAGCCTGTGTCCTGGGGTGGCTCAGGGGAACCTTGGGGCTGCAGAGCATCTGCAGCTCCAGCTGTGGGTGGGTGGGAGGCACTGCCTGAGCTGCCTCCCTGCAGTGCTGGTTCCTTCTGAATTTGTTGGGATTCAGAGGAGGGGTCTCTTGCATCCAGCAGCTGGCAGGGGGCTTGTTTCCCCCCAGTTTGGTTGCACATTTACAGAGAGCAGAAGTCCCCTCTCTGAATGAGGTGCAGCTTGGAGCTGCAGAGCTCGATTGGCTCCAAATAACTCAGTAAAAGCTGGAAAAACGTACAACTTTGGCAAAGCCACCTTATTTTTCCCTAACCTCATTTTTGGAAATGTCTGTATAGCTTTTTGCTGAAACGTCTAAAAATACCAGGCTAGAGCAGAGAGCAAGCATGGAAAATTTCAGCTGGAAGTGTTGGTTTGGCAGAGTCTGGAGCCCCAGAGCCCCCGGTGCTTGCAGGGACTGCTCCCCAGCCCCCTGGGGACAGGAGAGGGGAGTCCTCTGCTGGTGCTGCCTCTGAGGGGGCTCGGGGGGCCCTGCAGCCCCCCACCCCGACCTCTGCCCCTGCCCAGGCAAGGACACACACCGGGCTGCAGGACGTGCTCCAGGAGCTGTTCGGCAGCCACGGATTTCCCAGCCCGAAGCAGTTTCCGTAGCCCTGCACGGAGCTTTTGTCCTTGAATTTGCCTAATCACCTTCTGCCTGTGCGAGCTGAGCGCGGCCGCATCCCCTGGCAGGGCGTTTTGCAGCTCAGCCATGTTTTTATGGAGACATCTCGGCTGTTTTGAACCTGCCTCCTGACTAATTGGATTTGATGTCCCCTCGTTTGTGTTTTGGAGGAAACAGTGGACAAATTGTTCCCTGGTGGCCTTCTCCTTTCTTCCCTCACATGGAAGGCTTCAGACCCCTCTGCCATCCTTCTTTCTAGGCTCCTTGTACAGAAGCTGTTCCATCCTTTTGATCATCTCATGCCTTTCTCAGTACCTTTTCCAGTCCCCTTCTCTCTTGTTTTGGGATCTGGGTCAGAAGCAGCAGCGAGGGTGAGGGCAGCCCCGGGGCCTGGATCAGGGCGAGAGCGCCGTGATGTTCCCTGGGTTCTGCTTCATCCTGTTCCTGGGAATTGCCAGCACTGTTGGCTCTTTGATTGCTGCTGAGCAGCGAGCTGATGTTTTCATAGAGTGATTTAGAATAACCTCAAGGTTTCATTTTGGTGGTAACAAGAAGCTGGAGCTTGTTATTGTAGAAGTAAAATAAGAGTTGTTTTTTCTCAGCATGCCACTTCACGTTGATCACTTGCTTATCTGTCACCCCGTTTCTCAGGATTTTAAGGTCTTTTCACAACACTTTGTTTCTGCTCTCCTGACTAACGCTTTGGATCTGATCTGACTTCTATTGTTTTTGTTCTTTTTAATGCTTGCCTGCAAACACTTGTTCCAGCACTTTCCTCCTCCTGAAGCTCTGGGGCTGCAGCAGGACGTGCTGCCTGCCGGGAGACTCGCGCTGGCCCAGCAAAGGCTTCTCTGTGAACCAGAGTCTTTTGTCTGAGCCTGTTGGAATTCATTCTTCCCAGGGAGTTCCTTCCCACCAGCTGCCGTGCCTCTCTGCAGGAGGTTTCCTGTTTGCTGCCCTTCCGGCCGAGCCCTGGGACCTGCAGCTGGCTCCTGCTGCCGGCTGGGGCCTGGTCCTGGGAGGTGCTGCTGACGCCGTGGCTCCTTTCCAGCTGCTTTTATGTTCCCTTTCCAAGAGCTGTGCAGCCGCCTTCTTTTGGTCCAGATTTCTTCCAAGGAGGGAAGCCAAAGTCCTGGGGAGCATGGCTGAGGTCCCAGGGAGCATGCTGTGGTCCCAGGGAACACACCATGGCCCTGGGGAACACACCGTGGTCCCAGGGAGTGTGCCGTTCCCTGATGGCAGCAGTACCAGGAGAACTGAGCAGTGCTGGCCCCGGCTCCCTGCAGAACATCTCTCCTCCTTCAAGGACTTCCCAGCTGTCACCAGTGCCTGCAGCGCAGCTCCCTGGCTCGGGGAGGACGTGTGGTTTGGCCGAGGAGACGTTGGATGTCAGAGATGTTTAAAGGTGGAGTGAATGTTGTGTGTGTGCTTGCCTTGACATGTGGGTACAGGGGAGAGGGGGATACGAGCAAAGGAACCCACCCAGGCCTGCCTTACCATGTCCTTCCATACAGGAGCTCCCACGCTTTGCTCCACAGGGATCTGGTGTTCTGGTTCCACTGTCACCCCTGGTGCTGGCAGCGGGGAGCAGCTGGGGCAGGGGCAGAGGGTGGAGGGGACTTGGCTGGAGACCCTCGAGCAGCCCCACAGTGGTGGGTGCGATCCCAGTGCTGTTGGGCCATGGCTCAAGGGAGGGTCCAGCTCTGGAACCCTGGCAGGGGATGGAGTGGGGCTGCCTCCAGCTCCCCAGAGATCAGCTCTCCTCAGGGCTGAGCCAGCCCTGCTCCCTCCACTGCTCCTGCAGCGTGATCCCCCAGCCCTGGGCATCCTCGTTCCCTCCAGCCATCCAGAGATGTTTGGCCGTGGGGCCGTGGTGGGACTTGCTCTCAGCAGCTCTCCTCCAGCTTTGTGATGCTCATCCCCACCTTGTCCCCCAGCTCAGGGCAGACAGAGAGGTGGAAAGGGAGCTTGAGGAGGTGGGACCTGCCATTGCATCCTCTCAGTGCCCTTGCCAGACAGGGTTCTGGTACTGTGGTCACATCACTTCAGACAGGAGCACAGTCCTTCCCGGGTCTGGTGTTACCAGTGGCACCAGCCTGGCCCCAGCGTTGGGCTCCGTGGGGGGGGTTCCTGGCAGTGTTTCCTCCACCAGAGTGATCCTGGGAACCATCCCAGTTCCTTCCCTGGTACCAGAGCATCTGTGGATGGGGAAGGCAGGATGTTCCCCTTCCGCAGTTCTCCAGCTCTTTCACCCAAAAAGGCTGAGCGATGACGTGATGCTCTGGCTGGAGATGGTGTTGGTGTGACACCCGTTTCTGTTTGTTTCAGCAGGGCTGATGTCACAAAGCTGAAGAAAAATTAAAACGATGAGCTGAAGTACTGGGGAGAAGGAACATGGATAGAGAACACAAGCAATAATTCTGTGTGTCTAAATAATTCTGGTTTGTGCCCAGAAGGCCCCAGCCCCACCAATCAGTGAGGGGGCTGCGTGGGGTCAGGATCCAGCCTGGCACACAAAGGAGGTGGCACGACTGAGCAACGTGACTGGCATGTAATTAGTCATTAGCAGGGACAGTGTCAGTATTATGGAGCACCAGCCAGGACTGGAAGTGAGCAAACTGAGGGAGTGAGACACAAGAGCCAGCCTGTGTCCCGTTCGGCTGGTGGCAATAAGGAATTAGGAGGTTTGTTAGGAGTAGGGACGTGGTTTGGCTGCAAGACTGGTCCGCAGCTGGCGGAACTGCACAGGTTCTTGGTAGCCTCGTGGTAGGGCATTTCTGTCTGTGCTGGGGAGATAAAACACTCCTGAAGTGGCTGTTGAGTGCTGAGCAGCAGCTGCCAGGATCGGGTCCTTGCCATTCCCAGCCCTGGCACTTGCAGCCAGGAGCCCTGGGGGGCTGGTGGGGTGCACTGGGGTCGCCTCTCCCTGGATCCCCAGTGGGAGGATGAGTGAGGCTGGAGCAGGGGAGCCCTGTGCCAGCCCCTGCCAGGAGACCCGGGGTGACTCCGGGGTTTCTGGTGCAGTTGGGCTGACAGGGATCCTGGGAATGCTGTGCAGGGGCTGGCACAATCCAGATTGATGAGGAGCCACAGGAGGGGAAGTAGGTGCCAAGTGCCACGTGTGGTAGGATCTGTTTCCCATAACACTGATAGCTCCTGGGCAGAGTGATTAGGTGTGGGTGTTAATGATTAGATAATATGTTTAGGCTTCTGCATGAGATTTGGTTTAGGACAGAGTGGCCTTCTGGTGAAGGGACTGGAGGAGTCTCTGGTCAACACCAAATGTGTAAAATAGATTATGGGTTAGGAGCTTAATATGTAGTTGTAAATAAATAGGGTGTTGGAGCAGCTGCCTTTGCAGAGGGTTCTGTGGGTCTGTTCTTCACCTTGTAGCATTTAGCATTTGTGTCAATCACTGGGAAAAAATAGTAAAGAATGGTGATGGAATTAATAAAGAGGCTGTCAAGTGATGAAACCAGGAGGAGTCCAAGCAGTGAGGTGGGGGACTGTGTCTGAGAGCCGGGGACTGGGCAGACTCGAGGAACTGTGCTCTTTGCCCATGGAAAATGAGTTTTCAGTGCAGTGCCAAGGACAGAAGGGGTGGTGTGGACTCTGTGTGTGGTTATCCATGGGGAACACGGTGGGAGAGAAGGAGGTTTGGCACCAGGATGGTCCCTGCTGGGGCTGTGGCAGAAGAAGAGCGTTAGGAAATGAGAGAAGATGCAAAAGGCTCCTGACTCAGTGACCAGGCTGTGCCCATGGGAGGGGACATAAGCAGCTCTGCTGTGCCTGGGGGGGCTTTCGGGAAGTTACTTGGTCAGGCCGGGGACCCCTTTAAGAGAGCTGGGGTTTGGCTGTGGGCTGAAGGGCTGGGCAGAGGCTGGGGCTGGAAGGTGCCAGCCGTAGGTAGGACACGTGTGGTGAGGTGACAGCAGCATCTCAGGCAAGGGGTCCCCTCTGTCCCCTGTCCCAGAGCAGGGTGATGGGGGCTGAGCAGGCAGAGGACATCCCACATGCCTTGGTGGGGGTGTCTGGGCACCAGCAGCACAGGGTGTGCGCATGAAGGGGGATCTTTGATTTCCTGAAAAAGGCAGCAGGGTTTGGCTGGGAGGCCTGGTGGTCTCAGGGCAGGTGCTGGGCTGGGTGAGGGGCTTTGGGCACAGGGTGTCTCAGAAGGTGTGTGTGTTAGTGGGGGCTTGAGGGGCTGGCTCAGGGAGAGCTCAGGGGAGCTCGGTGAGGTCGGCAGGAGGGTCTGTGGCTGTGGTCCATGTTTCCCCTTGCAGGGAGGTGTCCCCCTGGCTGATGGGCTCCCTCTCTGCCTGCCCTTGCTGGTGGGAGACCGTGGTTCTGGGCCAAGAAGCAGCCCCTGATGTGTGGTGTGAGGCGGGAGGGTTGGACGGACAGACGGCCTCCTGTCCTGTGCCAGCACAGACCACTGGTCACTGCTGCCCAGCAGTGAGGGAAGGAAACCTCAGGGCATGGGTGTGGGGGACAGGCTGGGGAGGTGCTCACAAAGCTCTTTTTGCTCAGGTGTGGCTCAGGATGGCTCAGCTCTAGGGGTGTCTGCCCTGTCCTCCCAGCTCAGGAGCAGCTGATTAGGGGTGATGGTGCCCAAAGGTGCCAGCTCTGCCCTGACCACATGGGAAGGTCACACCAGGGCCTCTGGTCGGTGTCTTGCTCTGCGGGCAGGTGGGAGGGAGACCCTGCAGGGGTCTGCATGGCAGAGGGACAGGGCAGGGTGGCATGGGGGCTGCTCCCTCCTGGGGGTGACTGGGGGGATGTGGCACCTGCTGCTTCCTGGGGTGTCTGTGGCTGCAGCAGGAGCCTCTGGGCACTGTGGGAAGGCAGGTGGGAGGCAGCTCCTGCTGCTGCCTGTGGGTTGGGGGTTGTGGGTGTTCTGTTTCCCCTGTCTGTGGTGTCTGGTTTGGTCTTTGTGCAGAGCAGAGCAGGAACCCATAGTGCCTGTGCCTGGAGAGCTCTTCTCTCCTGGGTGCTGGTGTGTAAGGGATAGAGATGGACCATGTGGTACCACAGCTTTGTAGTTCAAGCTCTCTGAGTTTTGTGAAATGGGTTGGTACCACTATTTATTTATTTATTTATTTATTTATTTATTTATTTATTTTTGCCTAGAAAGAAAAGTATGTGAAATAGCTCGAAAAACTGCACTAAAACCAAAAAAATCCATCACGTAAGAGGTCACCCCCATGAACCTGTGACGGTTCCTGGGGACGTACCAGGGTGGGAAGGGCCTCCAGAGCTGGTGGGGAGGGCTGAGCCCCTTCCCTCCCCTCCCAGCTCTGCCTTCAGGTGCTGGACACGATCTGGGTGTCTCAGCAGCCCCTTAGGACAAGGGTGGGTTTGCAGATCGGTGGGTGAGGTTGGGTAAGGTTCTCTCTGCCCGACTCTGGCTGTTTCCAGCCTTGCCAGCCCCTCGGGGGGTGGGGGTCCCTGCAGTTGGTGGTCCCGCTCTGCGTGGGTGAGTTGGGGTCCTCGTGGGGCAGCTCTGCAGAGCCCACCTCCCTGCTGCACCTCATGGTGGGTCCTGCAGGACCTTCCTGCCGGGATCTGGGGCAGCTTCTTCTCCCTCACCAGTGTTCAGGAGCCGTTGCAGGGGCTTTGTGGCTGTCAGATCGGGGCAGAAAAGAGCAAAGCTCCAGGCTGGGAGGCTGCTCATCCTCCTGAGCCCTGTGCTGTCCCCTCCCCAGCTGCACCGTGCCACTCCTTGGCAGCCTCTGCCCCACTGGCATAGCCCCTCTGTCCCCAGGATGGCCCAGGAGGGGCCCTGGCAGTGTCCCACCCTTGGTGGGTCTCTGAGGTGTGGTTTGTAGCTTTGGGGTGAGACCCCTGCTGGGTCCTGGCTTTGGGCTCCCCAGGGTTGCTGCTGTGTGTGTTCTGTTCGCTAGAAACCTCTGAGCAGGGAGGGAGGTGCAAGAGGGGCTGGGCTGCTTCCCCTGCAGGAGGAGGCTTCGGGAGCAAGCTAGAACTTGGCCAGAAAGCAGGGTTGTTCTTCCCATTCGTGGAGCAGTGGCACAGGCTCTGGAACAGTTCAAGTCATTCCTGGTCATTCCTGAGCCCCCAGGAGTTGATCTGCAGAACTGTCAGCTCTCAGCGCTGTCAGTGCCTGCTCACCAACCAACATCACAAACATTTTAATTAAAACCATGGATCATGGTTACAGTGAAAGTGGGATTAAAAAACAAGGCGTAGGTGAAGAAGTGCTTAGTCCTTTGTTCATCACCTCTCTCCTGGAAACCCCAGATCTGGGTTCTGCTCCTGTGAGGGCAAGATGATCCCAGGGCCAGAGGGATCCGAGGAACTGGTTACCTGGTAGCTTCTGGCTCTGAGGTTCCCAGTCACTCACAGTGCACTCACATCTCCGGGCTAATAAACTGCCGTGGGTTTTTGGCTTATTTGGTATTATTTTCTCTCGAAGTTGTGGTGTTCAGGCTGCAGCCAGGGCTGGTTCAGGCTAGGGTGTTGCTGGGAGGGAGAGGCTCATGGTGCTGTGTCCAGGGAAGGGACCCATGGGCAGGGGCTGAGGGTCCCTGGGGGGGTCTTGGGATAATGCCTGCTGCAGGGGACTGGGGTGGGAATGGGTTGCAAGGGTGGCCAGAGAGCCAAGGTTCTGCTTTAGGAAGGCTGTGCTTGAGGAAGGTTCTGCTGACTCAGACCCAAGCTGGGTTCAGCTCAGGGTCCCCCTGGGAGGTGGCTGGAAGCAAATGCCTCGGGCACTGAGGGAAAGCAGGGGGAGTACGTGGCGATACTGGCCCTGGTCATCCAGCATCTGGTGGTGTGTGCTGAGGGACCCTGTGCTGGTGGGGGTGTCTTCATGTGTCACAGAGCTGGTTAGATTTTCCTTTGATGTCATTTAATTGCTTTAGAAGTGGGTGAACCTCAACCTCCCGTGGCAGGGAGCCGGCAGCCTGGCACAGGGCACGGCAGGAGAGCCTGTGTCTGAAACTCACTGGGGACCTCCCTCACTGGAGCAGTGGCCTTCCAGCAGTCCTCTTCCCCCTTAAACCATCTGTTCATCCAAACAAGGGCTCCCCTTCACCTTCCAGAGAAGCCTGAGAGCATTTGGTGGAGGGACCTGGCCAGACTGGCTGGAATGTCCACAGTGCAGCTGGACCAGCTGTCATCTCCTGAGCTCAGATGGTTTTGTTCATCCTTCAAAAGGAAGTTACATCCTTCTGTGAGGTGCAACTGCTGCTGGCAAAATCCATACTGGTTCTGTT
>NW_009953300.1:54750-58157 GCF_000747805.2 Chaetura pelagica
CCTGCTTGCTCAGCTCCTCATCACTGTTTGCACCAGTTGTCCCAGTCCGGGTGTTCCTGCCTGCTCCGGGGCTCCTGGGATCCCCCTGACCTGCTGAGGGCTGGCTGTGCCACCTGGGCACAGAGGCAGTTTTGGTGACAGCCAGCACCCTGCAGTGAGACATTGAGAGGGGTTGGGGGCTCAGAGCTGGCAGCCCCCTGCCCTGGACATGCTCGGTGTCCTCTGTAGGTGAAGGCTCCACAGTAGCTGCTCCAACATCCACCTTTCTCGTGGAAGGGAATTTTCCCTTTACACTGTATGAAATGTTCTGCTGAAGTTCCCATTCTGCAAACCCCTCACAGATTCCTGTTGGCCGAGGCTGGTGACCACCTGGGGTTGGGAATGGGCAGCCAGGGAATGGAAGTAAAACTGAACTTGGCCGTGAGCCTGGATGGATCGTCACAAGGGGCTGCCCGTGCCCATGGGAGGAGGTGCCATCCTGCCTGCAGAGACCTCTGCAGAAGTTCCCTCTCCAGGCTCCCAGTGTCAGAGCCTGGGGCCCTTGTGCCAAGGTGGCAGCAGGAGGGGACTCCTGTCCCACCTGCAGCCAGGGCCGTTTGGCACCTCCACGCTGCTGGAGGCTGGTGTGGCTGGATCCGAGTTCCTGGTGGCACAGCCTGCAGATGTCAGGGGGTCAGTGAAATGCAGCTTCTCACCAGGACGATTTTGTTGTTAAGTGTTCTAGAAGAATTAATAGCCTCATATCTACGTTCCTTTTCTAAAACAATTGCTAATGAGAGTTTGAGCTAAAACGTGGGGGCTGTGGGCTGTTTTGCAGGGAGGAACCTGGCTGGGCTTTTCTAGAGAGCTGTGCTGCTGGCTGGGGTGCTGTGCTGCACCAGGTGTGACACGGGGGAGTTTACTCATGCTGCTCTCACCACCACTCTTGTTGTTTGTGGCAAAACAATCTCTGCCTTTGTGTGCTGATGGAATTAGTCACTGATCTGCCCCCGGGAGGATGAAGAGGTGGAAGTGCTGGTGAAATGGTGTTTGGTGGCAGTTGTTGGGGTGTTTAGTTCCACGTGAGCATCTCGTGGTGGTGTCAGTCTCTGGCTTTTTAGCTTGTTTTTTAAAGTACTTCCTTCTCTGCCCCTCATCCTGAACAGGTGCCTGGAGGGAACTGGGAAGGACTGGACCTTTTTGTGGCTTCTTACAATGAAGTTGCTTGGCACATTTTCCTGGGAAGACCATTCAGGAATAGCTTTGGGAAGCCCTGGTAGGATCATCACATGTGGGATTCTGGGCCTCTCTCGGTTTTGTAGAGCTGACCACCTTTCCAGTTCCTTCTGCAGGTGTCAATCTTTCCCTCATTCCTGTGCACTTTGGGGGTGTCTGATGCAGCCTGGGGGAGAAGGGCCTGGAAGAGCTGTGGCTGCCCCATCCCTTGAGGTGTTGAAGGGCAGGTTGGATGGGGCTTGGAGCAGCCTGGGCTGGTGGGAGGTGTCCCTGCCCATGCAGGGGGTGGGACTGAATGAGCTTTAAGGTACCTTCCAGCTCAAACCAGTTTGGGATTCCATGACCTGGGGATGGGTGGTCTGTCCCATCTTCAAGCCATCTCTCTCCAGGGTGGGATCACAGAATCACAGAATCCTAGGAGTTGGAAGGGACCTCAAAAGGTCATCTAGTCCAACCCCCCTGCCAGAGCAGGGTCATCTAGAGTACATGAGTCTGCTTCCTCCACGGAGGGCTGGCCTTGGGCTGGGCAGGTCTGAGGTCTCCTCTGCCCTCCTGCTCTGCCGAGGAGTTGGCCCTGCAGCCATCATTCCAGGGTGCTGCAGCATCTCTGCCCTTTTGCCAAGGCAGGGGGGATTTTTCAGCCTCCTCTGTCTCTGGCCAGGAGGCTGTGTTCTCCTCCTAATCTCCACATTTACCTGCCCTGCGTCTTACTTCTGCACTGCTTGTCTCTCAGTTTCACCTCTTTGGTATTTTATTTTCATTTCTTCTTTCCTTTGCAGCCTTTGGAATAAGCTGGAGAATTTTCACTGTTGTAAATGATGATTATGGGAGGCATTTTGAAGCCAGGGCAAGGACTGGGCTTGAGGACCTGAATAAATCCCCTTCAGTCTTCTTCCCAAATGTTAAGGTGGGCTTTTGTCTTTGGGTTTCAAAATCCTGAGGAGATTTCACAATTCCTGTCCTAACATACCCTGACACCTTCTGTCTGCTTGTACCTGGAGCAGTTGCTGGAGTGTCCCCTGTGAGGTCAGAGAGGAGCAGGAAGGGCTGTGGCAGAGCCTGGAACAGCCTGGTGCCCACCCTGGCACCAAGAGAGGCACCAGACCAGGGCTGGGGCTCAGTCGGAACACTGGGATTGACATCCCTGCTTGCAGAAGTGCCCGGGGGTGGACTGATGAGCAGAAGTGATCCCTGCCTTGATCTTCTATTACACCCTGGAGATAACATCTTGGAGCATTCTCTTCCAGGGCTTCCTGGGGCACTGGGGGCTAGACCAGCTCAGGGAGCTCTGTCTGTGTCAGCAGGGGGTCAGAGCAGGCTGCCCAAGGTGGGGGTCAGAGTAGGCTGCCCTGGCTGCAGGGCTGCCATCAATGTGGGGCTCAGCCTCTCTCCTCTGTGGGCAAGAGGGTGCCCGTGCCCTCCATGTGCTGCAGGGGTGGGGGTTGCAGGGTGGTGGGGGTAACGTGGGCATGACCTCCTGGCCATGGGAAGGAGGTGATTTGCTGTGAATCCCGGGGGAAGGCTGTGATCTCCTGTCAGCAGTGCGGGGTGTGCAGAGGGTGGGCGGAGGGAGCTGATGCTGGTGCTGATGCTGATGCTGGTGCTGATGCTGAACCAGGCTGCTACTGTTTACTTCCCAGCTGCCGTTAACCGTTTGGTGACTGGACCCGTTCCTGCTCTCTCCATGGAAACTGGAGGTGACAGCCTGCTCAGAGTGAGCACAGTCAGGGAACCGGTTTGATTGGAAGAGACCTTTAACACCAGCGAGTCCAACCATTAACCCAGCTCTGCAGAGTGTGGTGCTAAACTGTGTCCCTAACCCGTGTCCCTCACATGGACAATCCAGGCCTGGAGGTGTCAAACCCACGGCTGTGGGGCTGCAGAGGGGTCCTGGGCAGTGGGAAGGGGCACGGGCAGCGAGGGGCTGGGCAGGAGCAGGGCCCTGGAGCAGCCTCACTGCTCCGGGGGGGTGGTCGGGGATGTGTTGGTGGAGAGGGTGGGAATGTCCACGGTGAACAGCTTGGTAGGGCTGAGCAGGAGGGGTTATCATGGCTGGTTTGGGGTGACCAGTGGGGGTTATCACGTCTGGTTTGTGGTGACCAGTGGGGGTTATCACGGCTGGTTTGGGGTGACCAGGGGGGGTTATCACAGCTGGTTTGGGGTGACCAGTGGGGGTTATCACGTCTGGTTTG
>NW_009953300.1:58966-61942 GCF_000747805.2 Chaetura pelagica
GTCCTCAGCTGGATCATGTCCCGTGCAACAACACCCGTGCCCCGCGGGCGGCCGGAGCAGCGGTGCCGGTGCCGGGGGGTGTGGGGAGCACTGCGGGGCCTGTCGCCGGTCACGGCTCAAACTGCTTTTCCATTTTGGGGCTCCACCCTGAGCTCCACGCTGGGGACCAGCCAGCAGTGGAAAGTTCCCTGGCTTTTGGACTGTCTTCCAGAGCAGCTGTTGTTTAGCCTCTTATGGCTTTTTGTTAATTTAAGCCAGATGTTCATTGCCATAATATTTGTAAGATGAGTGTGACTCATAAACGTCTGGTAAGAGACAAACTCACTTCTGTCCCCAGGCACCTGCCCCAGGTCAGGATTGCAAAAGCACCATGTCCCTGTTCCATCCCAGCCCTCAGGTGGCACCAGGGGCTCCCACAGCCACCTCCCCATGGGGCAGGTGCACTGTCATCTTTCCTGTGCATCAGACGGGCCCACAGCGCCCGTCGGACCCTGTGTCAGCACGGGGGAAATGCCCGAGAGGGGACGATGGAAGGCGCCTGGGGCTTGTTTCAGTGGTGGCTGCTTCTCAGCACAGGTGCTTTCTGGTTTCCTGGTCTCCCTCTCAGAATGGTTCCTCTGCTGGTCACCGTTTCAGCCGTGGTTTCAGCCAGAGCCCACGTGCTCTCCAGATCTGGTGGGGTTTGAGCCTTTCCGTGGGTGCCTGCAGCCCTTGGCCACCAGGAGTTGGATCTGGGGCTCCGTTTTGTTCTACTGTGTTTTAGAAACCTTTTGTTCTTTCTGTAGGAATAATGCCAGGGGGATCATATGAATGGATGCAGCATATGGAAACCTTTGCCTCTTAGCGGCTAATTAGCTAAAAATAGCACTATGTGGTTGCTGCAGTACAGACAGGATCTTCTGGGGATGCAGCAGGACGGATGTTGTATGTGTGTTTCTCAGAGCTGCTGGAGGCCCCCACTGAGTGCTGTGCCCAGGTTCTGGCACTGCATTGAAAAAAAAGTAGTAGACAAACTGTAGGGAGTGGAAGGGAATGCATTAGAAACACTTAATGGCTTAAAACCCACAATCCTCTGTGGGGCAGTGAGGAGACATTGTCAGCTGAGGGAACTCAGTGTTTCTTGGTACGTTTGAGGCTGTAGAAAGCAGTGCAGCCTGGTGCTCCTCGCTGCTGCTGAGGGTGTGGGCAGGAGTGATGGGCTGTTTGTGCAGGAGAGGGGATTTGGACAAAGTCGTGGGAGGAGGAGCAGTGGGGATGGGCGTGGGGAGGTGGCTCAGAGGGGTCAGACAGACACGCCTGCTGGGCTGATCCACACACGTCTGGTACCTGGTGGGTGGCACACCAGCTCTTCAGCAGACATTTCTGTGATTCAGTGATAACTTAAAGCCCAGAACTTGCCAGAATATTTTAAAGAGATGAGACTCATCTAGAAGGTGTAAGGTTGTACCATCTGGTGTTGTTGCAGTGAAGTTTAAACCCAGATTTTTGGGAAGGGATGAATATAGATGGTCCTGCTTGGTTACGGGAGCAGCTTCCAGTGCCTGGAGCAAGGAGAGGTGCAGAGCACGGTTGGGAAGGAGCTTGCAAGGTTCCTGGTCTGGTTCCCTGCCCAAAGGCTGGTTCCCTGCATTGGAGTTGCTGCTGGCAGGCATCTGTGCCCTCGGTTCTGCCCCCCGGGGCTGGCAAGGCCGGGTCTCCACAGCCTGGCTCCCTCCTTATGGCATCCTGCACAATTCCCTGCTGCAGTGTGGCTGCTCCCGGGAGGCAGGACGGCGAGTGCTGTGGATGAGGGTGGGATCCAGTCTGGCAGCTCACGTGTTCCTGTGCCCTTGGCACAGATGGCAGAGCCAGAGCTCTGGCAGGGGTCTCAGAACCTTCTGCTGGGTGTCAGGCCCTGGTGCCCGTTGGCTCGGGAGCGATGGGGGCTGGGTGTGTCCTGTCCCCTGCCTGAGGAGCACTGACACCGTGTCACTGGCACTTGGAGCAGATCCTTGGTCTGGGAGCTGCTCCGGGTGTTCAGCACTGTGTAGCTGGGAGCGTGTTCAGCTGAATTAGGGGTTTTGCTGTCTGAAAGGTGCTCAGAAGTGGAGGAAGAAGGACCTGGAGCTCCGGGTGGAGGCTGCCAGGCAGTAGCTCTCCTTATGCAGCCTGGGGATGGGTGGGTTATTGACTGGAAGGGAAGGTGGATGGTGGAACCTGTGGGTATAGGAGAGGATGGAGAAGAGAGAGGAAGGGGCTGAGGTGTTGGCTGTGCCTGGAGAGAGGAAGGGCTGAACTTGGTGGTGCCTCCTGACAGGTGGGATTTAGCTGTTTCCTGGGGCCATGGGCAGTGCCCAGGGCTGGGAGCATCCACAGGGATGCACAGGAGATGGGGTGTTGCTCAAGAGGATCCTGACGGAGGATGAGGGATCAGAGAGGGGACAAAGTCCAAAAAAGGTGGTGGGATTTTGGAAGAGTCAAGGCAGTGGAGTCAAGGGCTCCCAGCCAAGGAGAGGCTGATGTTAAGATGTTCCTTGGACAGGCCTTGGAAGGCAGGAGAAGACCTAGGCTGGGTCAGCAGACAGAACTTTCAGAAAGGTAAAAATAAGTCAAGCGTTTTGTTTTTGTTGTCGTTTTTTTTTTTTTTCCCCCTAGAGGGAGCACAGATCATGTTTGTACTGAGGAGGAGGAGGAATGCCAGGGAGAGGGAAAACGCTTTAGGGAAGAGAGGAGGAGGAGAGTCCTGGGGCAATGCAGGATGGGTCCCTGGGGACAGGGACTGCGCTGCAGGCAGCAAAGGGGGTGGCAATGGGGGCTGTGGAAGGAACGGCCGGGAAGGGGGTGCGGAGCTGCCCTGCGGTGTGTTTGATCAGGGAAGATCACTTCGCTTTGGAACACGGCAGGAGCGAAGCGCTGGCTGAGGCGCTGAGGCTCTTCGGGCTTTCTGGGCATAGTGCGGCTGGGGGACTCACGGCCGAGCCCCCCGGGTGCGGGTGT
>NW_009953300.1:63614-64176 GCF_000747805.2 Chaetura pelagica
GCGGGCACCTCCATGTCCTGTGTGCTGGAGGAGCCATGGCTTGGATAGCTGGGAGGGGATGCTCTGGGCATCTGGGTTCCCTTGCTGGCCAGACACCTGGGAGCTGAGCATGGGACCCATGTCCTTCTTGGTGTCCCAGCAGGGGCAGGACTAGCTGAGCCTGATCCAGCGATGTTGGAGGAGCAGAGGGAACTGAAACTCTGTAGGAAGGGGAGAGGGATCTTGTAAGTGAGCTCCCGAGCCTGAACTGTTTGGGATGTTGCCAGAGCAGAGGCTTGGAGCAGCACGAGGGGTTTGGGGAGCACAGAAATGTGGCTGCAGCTCCCTCCTGGGAGCAGCCTGGTGCCAGGCTCTGGGCAATGCTCTGCCTGGCTCTGCTCGGGCTGGGCAGGGCAGGGGCGGTGTTTGGGGAGCACGGTGGTGCTGTGCGGGTCTGGGACAGCCTGTGGAGAACAGCGGTGGCATCCTGAGAGATGTGGCAGAGGGAGAGGGTGCAGGACCAGCTGCGGAGCAGGGACAGGACCCCCGTGGGGACCGGCAGCCCGGGCAGGGGGCCGGGGGC
>NW_009953300.1:64276-64785 GCF_000747805.2 Chaetura pelagica
CGCCCCGGGGCCACGCCCGGCGGGGTTCCCATGGCTCTGCTCCGAGCTCGGAGCACGGAGGGGGAGTTCCCCCCGGGGGACCCGCGGACGCCCAAGGCAGCAGCTGCCTGGAAGAGCTTTGTGCCCAGGATGCTCTCCAGAAGGGCCGGGCTCCAGGACCAGGCAGGAGCAGCACTGCTGGCACCCGGGGCTCCAGCACCGGGGGCTCCAGCACCTGGGGCTCCAGCACCCAGGCAGGAGGCTCAAGGAGCTCGTTCCTCCAGGTCTTACTTGTTCCTGGGGCTCACTGTGCCTTCCCAGGAACAGTCCTGGAGGCCCAGCTGGGTGGCCAGGGCCACCCCTGTGCTCTGCGGGGTGCAGGAACACGGTCCCGGGGTGTGCTCCTTGCGGGGGCCGTGCCACTGGCAGGGGGGCCGGGGCTGGGTGCTGGCTGGGTGGCGGGAGGTTCCCAGGCAAGGGGAGGCTGCTCTCCTGGCTGGGGGAAGGGGGGGGGTTCCAGGAGGGGGGGC
>NW_009953300.1:64819-76497 GCF_000747805.2 Chaetura pelagica
CCCAGCAGGAGCTGGGCCAGCAGCAGCCGGCCCAGCGGCCGCATTCCCAGGGGAGCAGCTGAGGTGGAGCACTGGTGTTGGTGTCCTCACCCCTCACCTGGCTGCTCCCCTGGGACGGGTTGGGGGTCCCATTGGGTTGGTTTGCTAGGGAGCCCAGAGGGGGCTCGGAGTCCCCTCTAGCAACGCCCAGCCAGCTAATGCCAGACCACTGCTTCTCAGGGTGGCTGGTAGTTGCCGTTGTGGCTCATACTGGAGGCCCAAGCCCGGGGATGACCTTTTCAGGCTGCTTCTGGGACTGTGGCTCACTGGAGCAGAGCAAGTGCTGCTTGCTGGAGCTGCAAAGATCACACTTTGGTTTGGCCTTAGAACACCATTTTGCCATTAGCTGCTTGTCTGTACCCAGCCGAGCTGTGTCTTCTTGGGATCAATGGAATGTGAAGGAGCAGAGGTGAGGTCTGTAGCCAAAGCCACTACTGCTTGTCCCATTGTCCTGTCTCCCCATGGTCCTTCCACTCAGCATCTTGGTCTGTGGGCTCCAGACACTCCAGGGGGAGCTGGGAGCCTCTAAGCCAGGACATGGTAGATTGAATGTCACAAGCTTGTTAGTGCTTCAAGAGGGACTTGCTGGATGCAGCAGCTCAGGAGATCTTTGCCCTGTTCCAGGCCAGTAGTGTTTCTAACACTCAACATTTCCAAAATGGTGCTTGGGAGTATGACTTAGTGCTGGACTTGCTAGAGTAGGGTTAATGGTTGGACTAGATGAGCTTAAAGGCCTTTTCCAGCCTAAGTGATTCTGTGATTCTAAGAAAACTTGGGTGCTTCTCGTGGGTGCTGCCCACCTGAGCGCTGGGAGAGCTGCTGGTGCCGTCCCAACATGCCCTCCCGGGGGTGCAGCTGCACTTGTGGTTATCAGCTCTTTGAAAAAGCTGAATGTGTGAGTCCAGGCAGGGATCCAAGCCAACGCTGCTCCCCTGTTTCCAGTACCTGGAGTATTTTGTTTACAGCAAACTGGGATACCCATCCAGTGCCGTGCTCTGCCAGGTAGACATTCCCAAGGGACAAAACCGGGGAGTTGGGACCGTCTCAGTGCTGCTCCCCCAGCCATGCCGAGACCTCCTTGGACTGCCTGGATAACGTTGCCCCCTGCTGATGGAGGGGTTCAGTCTGCCCAGGCATGGGGAGGGGGGGCAGGGGAATGCAGTTTCTTACCCCAAAGGGATTCGAGGCGCTGGTCTCTGTAGCAAGGTGAAGGCTGATGGGCCTGGGTGTTTCCTGTACGTGTACCAAGGGAGAGCAAGAGCCCTTGGAACTGGAGAACTGTCAACACAGGGTCCAGCCAGCTTGGGCTGGACACAAGTAATCATGGCCAGTGGTTTAGAGGGAGGTTTCTAGGCACAGGGGTGTTGGCTGGTGCAGAGCTGAGCACCCCCCTGGCAGCCACTGGCCTCGAAAAGCCAGACTGGTTTGGGGTTGGAATTTTCCCTCTGCAGGAAGAGATCAGGCAGGGCGTTCAACATATCCAGCAGTGGGATTTGGGCTCCACAGCTCAGGAAGTCTTTCTCACAATCGTGTTCCCCTTTCCCAGGGAGATATCCTGCTTTTTAAGGTTGAAAGTAACTCCTGCTTGGTGCTTGGCCACACAGAGGACTAACGTGTAAGGCATGTGTGAGAAGACAATTGGGAGAAGAATGGGGAGTTTTTACATTAATAAGGTGAAGTTTGCATAGCGACTTGGGTAGATAATGATATGTATCATCTCCTGTTTGTACCTGCCTCAGCTTAGCTGGGAGTGTTGGTGAGGAGCAGGGATGGCATAATGGATTTAGAGACCATGCCTTTGATGCTGAATCCAGTCTGGTATCCACAGTTCAGCGAAACTGAAGAAGTCTGGAAGTTACCAAGGAAGGAGTTATTGGGATGCTGATCTGAGAGGAGTAATTCTTGGGGTGGGATGGGATGGGAGATGTGTGCAGGAGGAGCAGGGCTGTGCTTCTTACAGTCTGCAGGCACCCATCACAGGAGGGAGCTTCAAAAACCAGTGCAGAGCTGTTGGGATCTTCACCTGCCTTGGCTTGTGTGGTTAAACAGTGAGAGCTGAGGTCAGACAAAAGTGGAGCAGGTTTCTACCAGCAAGGGAGGTCCCCACAGAGCAGTCATGTTGGGAAGTGGTGTGTTGTTGTCTCTCCACATCACCAGCTCTGCTGCGTTGTCCGTTCCAGCAGACCCTTTCCAGCTGTTGGAGCAGAGAGACCTCTGTGGTTCTTTGGCCTGTGTGCATTTGGAGCTGGTCTGGAGGGTGGTGGGTGATGAGGGGCTCTGAAGTCTTGGCTGGTCTGGAGCCCTGCCTGGCACATGGGCTGGTGGCCCAGCTCGGGGGCTGAGGAGCAGGGGTGGCAGCTCCTCATCCTGCCCTTTTTCTGAGGAACACACAGTATCCTCTCCTTTCACTGCTGCAGAGCGTTGGAAACTCTGGTGAGATAATCCTTGCTCAGATTGTGTCCCACATGGGTACCCGCCCTGGCTGAGCCCTCTGATGGGAGCACCAGCCTTGCCCATGGAGAAATCTCCCTTCCTGCTCTCAGTGCCAGGGCTGAGTCGTTACAGAGCCTGGAAAAGGGGCTGTGCCCAGGCACGTCCCACGCTGCGCCCTTTTATCTGCCTGTGCGGGCAGGTGGGCACTTGGGAACACTTGTGTGTGGGCACTGCTGTGTTTGCTCAGCCTCTGACCTGCTTTCAAGGCTGGGTTTGGTGTCCAAGGTTTCAGTGTCCATGTTAGTTCAACAGTGGCTTGGATAACGAGTTGGTTAATTATTAGTTGCTGCATATGGAGACCAAATGTGTCTGGCACTGGTGCTTCTGCAACTCAAGGTAGATGAACCTGCTGCGCTTCATCCCGTGGAGGGAACAGCCCAGTGAGGAGTCAGTGTGCCTGGCCAGACCTTCCTCCTGCCAGCTTTACAGGGGTGCAGGGCAGCAGGGGTGCAGGCAGCAGCAAGGGGGTGCAGGGCAGCAGTGAAGGGGTGCAGGCAGCAGCGAGGGGTGCAGGGCAGCAGGGGTGCAGGCAGCAGGGGTGCAGGACATGGCACACCAAGGCTCAGGCTGTGCACCAGTCCCTGCTGCTGTGCGGGGCCCAGCTGTGCCAGGGAGGGGCTTCAGGCCAGGGCTGGCACTCTGGTCCCTTCTGTGGTGCTAAACAGCAGGAGAGGGAGGAAGGCTGGCTGGGAATGTTTTCCTGTGACATTCCAAGTGATGCAGCTGCCCAGCAGTGGTGCTTATCGAGTAAATCACTGCTGCCCGATGCCTTCATGAGCCAAGGGAGGGGGCTGCTGATGGAGCTGTTACCCAGCTGGGGGCAATCTCTGCTAAACCAGCTCGTACCTGCACCTCCTGCAGCTGTGGCCTGTCCCTTCCTCACCTCCTTTGGGTGTGGAACACTCACAGGGGACAGGCTGCAACCTCCCGCTGCCGGGACTGACTCTGACCAGGTGCAGGAGGTCGCCACGTGCTGAGCTTGAGGAGCAAACGACCAGCCCGGGGATGGCAGGAGCTGACATCAGCAGGTTGTGTCAGTGCTTTTGGCAGCCAGAGACTTGGCCTGTGGCTGTTCTGGGTGGTTGAGAAACTGCTCAGGAGGTGTCTTTCTGACAGCTCCCTGGGTGTCACCCGTGCCTGCCTGCACACGGCGGCTGCGCTCGCCCCTGCGGGAGCTGCCGGTGGGGGAGGAGAGTGAGTGCTGGAAAACTGTGGGATAGAGGGTCTGTGCTGGGGAATTCCCTGAACCCCAGGCAGTGGGGCTGTCCCTGCGGGTGCAGAGGGCTGCAGGACATGGGGTTCAGGTGGCGTGAGAGCTGATGGACCAGGCATCTGTGGACCTGCAGGTGGGCACGTCGCAAATAGCCATGGGTCACCCTGATCATAGAATCACAGACTGCTTTGGGTGTGAAGGGACCTTAAAGATCATCTAGAGCCACCCCCTGCATGGGCAGGGACACCTCCCACCAGCCCAGGTTGCTCCAAGCCCCATCCAACCTGCCCTTCAACACTGCCAGGGATGGGGCAGCCACAGCTTCTCTGGGCATCCTGGGCCAGGGTCTCACCACCCTCACAGAGGTGAGACTTCCTTAATCTTCCTAATATAACAATCTCCCATCATTCAGCTCGAAACTGTTCCCCCTTCTCAGCATGGGGTGCACAGGTTGTGTCTGTCCCCTTGTGTGATGGGGAGGGTGATCAGCCTGCCCTGGGACCAGAGCAGGTGTAAAAAGGACCAAGGGTCAGTTACAGTGAGACATTGGAAGGACTCAGGTGGGGTTGGACCCCAGCCTGACATGTGAAAGTGCTCTGGCTCCTCAGGCCATCCTGAATTAGCTGATGGTCTTGAGTACCTTGTGGTAGGTGGGAATGGTGTAAATTGGGGCTTTGTGTTTAGAAATGGTGATTTCAGGTGCTGCAGGGACTGCCACATATGGACCCCGCTCTTAAGGCACGTAGGGCAGGAGGAGGTGCTGCAGGTGGGTGGTTGATGCAGCTGAAGCTGTTTGTTTTTCCTCCTGACAGCCAGAGCCACAGTTCTCCCCATGGTCTGCAGGGAGTGCTAGAGGTGTGTGTGGGAACATTGCTTTATTAATGGAGGGGCCTGGGGAAGCAGAGCTAACGCCTCCAGTTTTGGGGAGGTTCAGGTGTAAAGCCCCCAGACTCTGTAGGAGGATGGTCTGGAGCCAGAGCTGCAGACTGGACACTGAAGCCAGCAGCCAGGCATGCAGGGAACCAGGTCCCAGTGCCATTCCCAGCAGCCAGCCTTCCCCAGGCATGGGGAGATGCTTTGCACAGCAACATGTGCCGTGGACGTGTCCTCCTGAACGGAACAGGAGCTGCTGGAGGAGGACAGCAGTGAGGGTGGAAGGTTCACAGCAGCTTCTGCACAAGAAATGATCCCACAGCTGGGACTTGCCATGTGGAGAGGGGCTGTGGTGGAAGATTGGGCAGTGCTGGTCAGACTGGTGAGGGATGTTGGCTTCACTGGCTGGTGCAGGGCTGGGGCAGCCCCTGAAACCAGGCATAAAGCAGAGGACAGAGGGTTTTCAAGGAATGGGTGTTTCCACTGCTAGAGCTCCTTGATGAAGAACGATGTGGGAGTGAGGTTTTGTGTGGTTTTCAAAGGGGGCAGAACAGTTACTCAAAGGTGAGGTGTTTTGAAGTTTGCTAGATAGACCAGACGATGCTGTGGGGCTGAAGCAGTCAGCACCTAGACACACTGGGGTCTGTGTCCTGTCTTCTCGCCGTGTTCCTGCTCTTCCTGGGTTCCCAGGTGCTGGAGGTGCCACACGGGCCCTTGGGCAACTCAGGGTGGCAGCTCTGGGTGGTGATGTTGGGCAGCCTCGGCCTCCCCTGCCCACAGCAGAACCTGCTGTTCCCATCCTGCTCCTTCGCACCTGCTGGGCTGCACTGGGGCACAGAGGCCTGGGGTCCTGCCCCGTGCAGAGAAACTGGGGTGTCAGGGGTGGGGTGTCAGGGCTGAAGAAGTGTTACTGAGTTAGTGTTTGGTGAACTCCGGGTATCAGTGCCATAGACTTGGCTTTTTAGACACGATGGAACGTGCACTGTGGCCTGAGGGTGCTGGTAGTTGCACAGGTGCCCATAAAGGCAACAGAGGGGATCATCCATTTTCCCCTCCACCAGCAGACTGGGGTGCAGGCACAGAGGGCAGGGCCCCCCCAAGCTCCCCAGCCACCGAGTGGACGATTCCCCAGGCAGCTCTGGGCTGCACAGCGCCAGGTGAAGGTCTGGAGGAGAAGAGTGCTGTGACCGTGGTGTGTCTGTCCTGTCCTTGGGTACTGGGGAGGCAGGAGCATAACCTGGGGTGCAGGCAGTCCCTGGGTAGCTCCTGGCAGGGCTGAGGAGCCTGGTGTTGCCCTCCAAGCTGGCAGGGTCTGGTGCCGTTTCCTGCTCTGCCCTGTGTCTGCCTGCGGTGCTTGGCTCAGGGCAGCTGCAGGAGTTTCAGCTTGCCTGGCTGGTTTGGGCAGAGCTGGTGCCAGTGCCTAGAGCTGGGACTGCCCTGGAGAGCGATGGTGGGGTTGGGGGTGCCAAGAGGAGCTGCCAGGACAGGGCAGGGGGGGAGCAGAGCCATCCTCCCCACCTTCGGTCCGAGTCCCACCACGGCCCTGGGTGGCTCGAGCCCGTTGGCCCTGGGGCCGTTCTGTTCGGTGGGTGTTGCAGGGTGACCTGGTCCCTGTCTGACCCCATCTGAGGTTTCTGTTTTTGCAGGGGTTTGTGGCAGCCAGTCAGGCCAGTGCAGCACAGGCTCCTGCAGAAACAGTGCTCCTCAGGGCTCTGTCCTCAGAAATCTCGTGCAGTTTGAACACCATTAACCTACAGCAAGTGCTGCTGCCTTGTGGCACCTCCATGCCGGGCATCTGCCTTGGGGTGCAGGATGTGCTTCCTCCTCCAAGGAAAGTCAAGGACTCCGAGTTTGTTAGGAGTGGCTGCTTCTGGTATTCAGGTGTTCTCGAGGCTCTTGCTCCTCCTCCAGGGAGTCTGGTTTTATTTGGGAAGTCTGTTGTTTGACCAGCTCCTGGAGATTGTTTGGATGTAAAGGACTGTGTGATTCCTGCAGCAGGAGAGGGGGTGTTCCCTGTGGCTCCAAGCCCTGCTGGATTGTTCCAACCTTCTTAAGCCTGTGACAGTCAAATTACATAATGTGCATTCCATTAATTGTGTTCACTTTCAATCGTGAGCAGAGGTCAGAGCGTGCTGCCTGCCCTGCCTGCCACGCGCTGGTGCTGCAGCCGGGGTGCTGTGCTGGGGTGCTGCTCTCACCCCATGTCCCCTCCATCCCTGGGCTCCTTCTCAGTGTTTGCCTCCCAGGAAGGAGCCTGGTGCTTCCATCATCCCAGCGCCTGGAGGAGGGGGATCCTGCAGGGCCTTTTGTGCCCTCACAGGGAGGATCCCCAGCCCTGGGCTCTGTGCTGCCCTCGGCTCCACTGGTCCTTCCAGCCGGAGCTCTGGATGCTGAGCCTCTGGGCATGGGCAGCATTGGGATCTCATGGACCTTAGTGTCTCTAGACAAGGTGTAAGGAAGGGAAGAGCCATAAGTCTCCTGCCTGGAGGGAGCAGGGAGAGTGTGGCAGGATCCCTGTTGGGATGTCTAGAGACACACCACAGTGACCTGACAATTTCTTCTCTCTGTTCTGCAGATTCGTTTGTGAACAGCCAGGAATGGACCCTGAGCCGCTCGGTGCCTGAGCTGAAGGTGGTGAGTACTCATGACTCGTGCCTCAGACACCCCTGCTTCTCTGATGCTTCTCCAAATCCCCAAGAAAATCCCACGTTTTAATGTGGCCAGTGGAAGTGCACGGGGGTTCCAGCCTGGCCGGTAGAGGAGAGAGGAGCTGGGTCTGCTGCTGTGCTGGAGAAGACCAGGGCTCCTCGGTGGCTCATGCTTGAAAGGGAGAGGGTGTTGATCTGGGAGAGCACATGGATGTGGAGATGGAAAGGCAGTATCTGAGCAGATCACCCTTCCTGCTGGCCATAGCAGAGCCATCATTGCTGACCATATGCTGCTTCTCGGGTCAGACCTTCTGACACGGCAGATCCTGAGGCAGTTTGGGAATGCATCCAGGGTTGTCACCCACAGGGCAACCGTCCGGGCATGGGAGTCACCACCTGGAAGGTGTCATCTCTCCCTGTGAGCCTCCCTGGCTTCAGCTCTGTGCTGGCACTTCCCTGGCCTCTATGGGCCACAACTGCCCTGCAGTGCCCCTGCTGTGGAGGGATGCTGGTGGCATGAAATGTCACCTCAGGTGCTTTGTTCTGTCAGAGAGAGGGAAGGAAACTCCTTTGGAAACCCCAGACAATGCTCCAAGCTTGGGGAAGAGCAGTTGGAAAGCTGTCCAGTAGAGAAAGGCCTGGGAATGCTGGTGGACAGTGGCTGGAGATGAGCCAGCGTGTGCCCAAGTGGCCAAAAAGGCCACCAGCATCCTGGCTTGAGTCAGCACTGAGGTGGCCAGCAGGAGCAGGGCAGGGATCACCCCCCTGTGCTGGGCACTGGGGAGGGGGCACCTGGAATTCTGGGATCAGGTCTGGGCCCCTCAGGACAAGAAGGACATGGAGGGGCTGGAGCATGTCCAGAGAAGGGCAAGGGAGCTGGGGAAGGGGCTGGAGCACAAGTGTGAGCAGGAGCAGCTGAGGGAGCTGGGGGTGTCCAGCCTGGAGCAAAGGAGGCTGAGGGGAGACCTGCTGGCTCTGCAGCTGCTGAGAGGAGGTTGGAGCCAGGGGGGTCGGGCTCTGCTCCCCAGGAACAAGGGATGGGACAAGAGGAACCGGCCTCAAGTTGTGCCAGGGGAGGTTGAGGTTGGATCTGGGGAACAATTCCTGCCTGGCAAGGCAGGGAGGGAGTCCCCATCCCTGGAGGGGTTTCCAAGCTCTGGAGATGGTGCTGAGGGACGTGGGGCAGAGGTGGCCTTGGCAGGGCTGGGGGAACTGGTGGACTTTATCTTAAAGGTCTTTTCCATCTAGAAATGTTCTGATCGTGTAGCTGACCCCCCAGGGCAGGTTTCCCAGGGCACATTCTTGCCAGGCATCATCACCCCTGCTCCCTGCTCTCCCCAGCATAGCCGGTTCACATGGGCGATCTGTTCCACTCTCACTCTCCCTGGCAGCCCTGAGCTCCCTCTGGAGCCTGTTGGCATGAATCCCTCCAGACCTTTCAGGATGAAGGGTTTTGCTCTTCATCTGAGAAACAAGAAGCCGTTTTGCTGGATGCACTGGCACCACTCTGCCACCGTTTTCCTTGTCTGCAGTGAAGTCAAAATTAAAAGAAACTTCAGATACTAGTTTCTTAGTTTGGCTTGGAAAGTGTGCGTCCCTTCCCAAATATTCCTGCAGCTATTCTGTGCATTTCCTTCTGACAGGTGAACATTCTGCAGGCTGCAGAGCAGTGTTGCGAGGTAAACAGTCTGAAGGTTTTAGTCCTTCCTCCTTGAGCACCATCCTTTTCCCATGTTTTCTGTGCCCCTGGGGATCTCCATTGCTCCAGGGTTTCAGCTGGCCAGGGCAGCTCTTCCTCTAAGCCTGGAGGCCTCTCAGAACTCTGGTTCAGTCCCAGCATGGCAGGTCCTGGGTTGTTGGCTTGGTGTCTGTTCCCTGTCCTTGGAGGCAGGTGGGATGCAGGGAGATGCTCTGGCTGGGCAGCCCAGCAGTGATCCAAAGCCACCTGGTTCTTGGTCCTGCCTGCGTGGTGCTCCACCAAATGCACCACGGGGAGGAGGTGTCTGCAGCCCCGAGCCAGCCCAGCGCGGGCTCTCGATGCCTGGCAGAGCTCACAGCTCGTGCTGGGGGAGGCTGGCACGAAGCACCTGCTCTGTGTCTGCTGGTCCTTGTCCCCAGGGGACACCTACACTGTGCCTATGAACTGAGATTCATAATTCCCTGAGTACGGAAAACCATGGAGTCACTGGGGGCTTCTGTTAAATGGCACATAAAGCGTTGACCACAGCACACATCCCTCCTGCAGGAACGAGCCTCTCCTGCAGGAGGTGAGGATCTTCCTTGTGCCCTGCTCCTGTTCCCGTATGCACCACAAGTGGTCAGTGTGCTTTCTGTAAGGTTTTGTTTAAACTATGCTCTGCATCTTTTCCAGCCTCAGTTTTATCCTGGAACTTGCTCCATCTGCTGCTCACAGAGAGGAGTCTGTGTCTGAGGGACAGCAGCAATTCCTGCAGGCCTGGCCTTCCCTCTGGGAGAGGCACAAATGGTGCCTCGTCCCCCAGCCCCAGTGAGGACACCAGCCTGGCTGGCAGGCTGTGTTCCTGTGTTCTCCAGCATGTCCTGGGACAGAGGTTTCCAGACATCTTAAATGCCAGTGAAACAGCAGGTCCCCACATCCATGCTAACTAACCCTGGGGACAGACAAGGGAGGATGCCTGCAGGAGCTTTTAGGTGGACGACAGGCTGGGGAGGAGCAACAAAAAGTTGATGGGACAAACCCTGAAATCTTCAGTAGTGGAGAAGCCTCCAGGTTCTGGGTTTCATGGGTTAGCATGGGCAGCTGCTTCAAATGATGGTGTTGGTGTGTTGGACACCTACCTCAAGGGTGTCCATGGGGACACTGGGAGCCTGGTTTAGAATCACAGAACTGTTAAAATTGGAAAAGACCTCTTAAGATCATCAGGTCTAACTGTCAACTCAATCCCACCATGCCAACTAAACCATATCTCAAAGTGCCACATATGCATGTTTTTCTAACAACTCCGGGGATGGTGACTCCACCACTTTCCTGGGCAGTCTGTCCAGTGCTTGACCACTGTTTCAGTAAACATTTTTTTCCTAATATCCAATCTAAATAGAACATGGAGTCACTAAGGTTGGAAAAGATCAAGTGTAGCATGCCCTAAAGCAGGAGTTGGTTCCATACAAGAAGATCCATGGTGAGGTCAGGCTATCCAAAGCCTAGGGTGGATCAGGTGCTTTTTGTGAGGCTGTGTGGAAAAGGGGTGGGAGCTTGCTTTGCCCAGGTTGCCCTGCCAAGGGGTAGGGTGAGGGGCAGCTCTGCATCACCCCGGCGTTCCCCCCAGCTCTGTCCGAGCAGTGCTGCAGCTGAGGCCAGAGGAGCACGAGGTGGGATGCTCAGGAACCCAGGAGTCCTCTCCAGGAGCTCCCTGTGGATGTGGGGAATAGCTGCAGGGCAGAAGCTGAGGAGTCAGGACCAGGCTATTGGAGAGGGAGGCAGAAGATGCCCTGTCACCCCAGGCTGCTCTTCCCCCAGCAGGCAGCCTCACTCGCAGGCCCCCTTGCTCTGGAGATTTTTTGAATTGTTGGGAAAATGCTGGCATTGGGAAAAGCTGGGTTGTTTATCCTGGGGCATGTCCATTTGAAGGGTGATCCAGAGTGGCAGAGCCCTGGCCTAGTGTGTTTGAACCCAATTAGAACTCAGAGCTGGGTGTCTGTCAGCTCACTCAGAAGCTGGTGCTTGGGGTCCTGCCAGTTCCTGCTCCTTCTTCTGGCAGGGCTGCCACCCCCAGCTGCAGCACCCCAACCTTTGAGATGAGCGGGGCTGGGGCAGGGGGGCTTTTTCCTTCAGGGTTGGCTGTGGCTCAGGGGGGCAGGTGTCCCGCCAGGAGCAGAGGGCTGAGGGAAGAGCTGCTGTGGCACTGACGGGACTGCACCTGTTTGGGGGAGGACGAGGGTCCTCAGCACCCTCTGTCTGGGTGTCTGCACCCCCGTGCCTGTGTGACTGCGGCCAGTTAGTGTCCCCAGGCTCCTCAGCAGGTGCCAGCCGGGCTGTGCCAGCCCCTCTGCCCTCCCATGGCCATCTCTGCCCACCATCATCATGGCCCCGACTGCTGGTGGTCTCCTCAGGGGTGGCCTGGTGTGGAGGGAGGTGTCCTGGGTGCAGGGGTGACACACATCTGTGTTTCAGGGCATCGTGGGGAACCTGTCTAGCGGCAAGTCGGCCCTGGTGCACCGCTACCTGACTGGCACCTACGTGCAGGAGGAGTCTCCCGAGGGTAAGGTCTGGTTTGCAGGGTGCCTGGGGTGGTCTGGGTCCTCGCTCCTCTCCCTGACCCCCCTCTCTGCACCTCATCTGCCTCAGGGCTCTGCAGCCGCCCTGCCCTTCCCTGGGGCTCCCCCCTGCCTGCTCCCCCTCACCTGCCTGCCTGTGCTCTCTTCCCAAGGTGGCC
>NW_009953300.1:76741-79603 GCF_000747805.2 Chaetura pelagica
CCCAGCCCGTCTACACCTACTCCCTGCGGCTCTGCAGCTACCGGAACACGGCGGAGGTGCCGATGGTGCTGGTGGGCACGCAGGGTGAGAGCGGCGCCGCGACCCCCACGCCCGCGAGAGCTGCGGGTCCCAGCCCCTCAGCCAAACACTGGGCAGTTACCCCGGGGGTCCCAGCCCAGGGCCATGTGGGAGACAAATCACAGAATCATCCTGGTAGGAAGGGACTTTGAAGATCATCAAGTCCAACCATAACCTAAATCCCCTACCATGACCTGATTTACCTGTTCAGTGCTGAAATCACGTCCCTCAGCACCACATCTGTATTTCTTTTGAACACTTCCAGGGATGGTGCCTACACCACCTCCCTGTTCCACTGTCCAACCACTCTTTGGGTAAAGAAATTCTTTCTAATATCCAGTCTAAACCTCCCTTCAGGCCATTTCCTCTCATCCTGTCATTGTTCACTTGAGAGAAGAGGCCACCACCTCCCTACACCCTCCTTTCAGGTAGTTGTGGAGAGCAATCGGGTCTCCCCTCAGCCTCCTCTTCTTCAAACTGAACAATCCCGGTTCCCTCAGGCTCTCCTCATAGGGCTTATTCTCCAGACGTTCACCAGCCTGCTCTTTTGTGTTGTCCTCCAAGGCGTCAGCTGTGAGTGCATCCTAGCAGACCTGGCCTTCCCAGTTATCTGAGGGTGGTTTCTCCTTTCTGACTTTGATCTGTAGGGTATGATCTGTAGGGTATGGCTGTGAGACCTAAACCCGTCCATCCTGGCAGGTCCCTTTGGTCCCTGCAGCTGAGGCCAACCTGCAGATGGGTGCACTGGCTGGTCACAGCAGCCATGACCAGTGCCAGTGGTTTCTGCTGCATGCAAACCCCAAGTGTCCTCACGCAGAGGGGGCTGTGGTTGGACCCGAGGTCAGGCTGTTACACCCCAGCACTCTCTGCTGTCACTGAGTGTCCTGTTGTCTTCAACAGGTGCACGGCTCACGACAGGGTTGTGTGAACTTGTGGTGTTGTGTCCTATTCCCAACATCCAAGCTGCCTTGCCTTGCCAGCCACACCTCCCACTGGTTTCTGCCCTTGGGCTTCAGAAGTGTCAGTGCCTGGATGGTTAGGAGACTTGAACAAGCTCATTTTAAAAACAGTTCATTTGAAAAGGTTAATTTAACCCATTTTTCAACAAACATGGGACTGCAATCCCAGGCATTTATAGTAGAAGGGTGTCCTGTGGAGGTGGTATCCCAGTGTGTGAAGGGAGGCAGGTCAGGACATGCCCTGGGACGTGTGGATAGCTGGGACACCGGGTGACTGTTTGACCTCCTCTCCTTTGGTTGCAGATGCCATCAGTGCCACCAACCCGCGGGTCATCGACGACTCCCGGGCACGGAAACTCTCCAACGACCTGAAGCGCTGCACGTACTACGAGACCTGTGCCACCTACGGCCTGAACGTGGAGAGGGTCTTCCAGGATGGTACCTGCAGGGGGGTGTCCGGGCAGGGTGGGCAGCAGTGCTGTCCCCAGCACTGAGGCAGCAGCCCTGGGAGGGGAGGGTCTGCTGAGCCAGATCAGCGCTTGGCAGAGCAAGTCTGGAGAGAAGAACAGGAGGGGGCTGTGGGCACAGCTGGTCCTGCCTTCTGCCAAGCTTTTGGCATGGTGTGTCACCACGTTTGTTCAGCTTGTTGCTTCAGATTGGCTGTGTTGTGTCCCTTCTTGGAAGGACAGTACAGTGAGGAACAGCAGCCAGTGGGTTTTGGAAGGGGCTGGGGCAGCCTCTGCAGGATTAGGTGCTTCTGTCTGTTGGGCTGCTTCTTGTCCTTTTTTATGCCAGGGTGGAAAAAATTATGCTTTGGGGTTATTTTTTTCTCTTTGTTGACCCTGGGAGCATGGACAATGCAACTTGGAGCAGTGGGATGAAAGCTCCATTTAAGACCCAGACCCAGCTTCTCACTCTGGTGCTGCTTTGCAATCCTGGTGGTAGATCCTGAGCTGCAGCTTGAAGGCTCAGGAGGGAGCACGTGCCAGGTGCTGAGCTCCATTGCTCTCTGGGCCTGGTCACCACCTGCAGACGTGGCTGGGAAGGAGGTGAGGGAGCAGGTTTGTGCTCGAGGTGAGCAGTGAGGCAGAGGAAATCCAGAAGACCCCAAGGAATGTGTAGATCAGAGACTGTTGGTACAAACTCAGTGTCAGTCTGGGCTAGTGCTGCAGGGACTGGGGGGCTCAGGCCACCCCCTGGGGGACTGATGCTGTCAGGAGGCTGGGGAGCACTGAGTGGAAGCCCAGAGGGATTCCTGCCTGCACTCAGGGCAGCAGAACTGCTGCTGGAGTGTTGTCAAACCTGGGTGTCAGCACCTCAAAAGGACGCAGAAAAACTGGGAAGATTAAAAAGAGCTACAGAAATTAATCAAAGGCTGTAAAATATGCCTGATAATGAGGCACTAAAAGCAATTGCCCACTGAATAAACCAAACAAAAGACTGGGGGTTGACTTGACTACAATGTAAGAGTATCTACATACCCATCTACATGGGTAGAAAATCAGATGCTCATTCTCTTCAGCCAGCAGAGAGTTCATGCTACAAGCCATGGCCAGAAAAATTGAAATTTTAAAGAATATTTTTTTATTACTAGCCCTCTTAGCATTAACTGTTGGAAAAAAAATGTGCAGGGAAGTGCTGCATCTGCATCCAAACCCTGGGCAGGTCTCTTTGTGGCAGAGGCTCTCCCCGTGCCCAGAGGACTGGTGCTAGTTCTGCTGGGTGGGGTTAATGGCTGGTGGTCTGCAAAGGTTGGTCTGGGAAGCAGAGGGACCCTGCTGGGGCTGCAGGAGCTGCCCGTGCGCTGCTGTTCCTGAGACACAAT
>NW_009953300.1:80850-85671 GCF_000747805.2 Chaetura pelagica
GCCAGGCATCCTCGCGGGTCTGGGTTTGCCACGTTGGTGCTCTTGCCAAGTGAGCTGCTTGGAGCTCTGGAGAAGGCAGGGTGATCACTGGGAGCTGTAAATGGAGCTGAGGGACCCACCATCTCCTAGGAGATGTGGAGGGGATCTCAGGTCCTCGGAGCTCTCACCTGGCTGCTCGGCTGCGGGGCCACGGAGCTGCTCCTGAGCTCCTGTGCAGAGGGAGAGAACGGGGCAGGAAGGGCTGGTGAGGAGCTGAGGAGAGCTGAGCCCACCTCACTGCTGTTTTAGAACTATTCAGGGACTTCCAGGACTGTGTTTCAGTTGGAGCTGACTTGACAGGATGAGGCATTTTCAGTGTGGGCAGGCAGCTTCTCCCAGTGATCACTGGTGGGTCCTGATGCATCTGTTCTGGGATCTGGTGGAGGCTGCAAGTCCTGGTGGTGTGAGGAGCAGTTGTGGTTCTCTTGGTTCTTGGTGTGTCACTGGGGACATGTACCTCCCCTCTGGCCAGGTACTCCTCCCTAGCTGAGCATGCCTGGTGGTGTCTGTAGAGGGATTTCTCCAGAGGTCCAGGGCAGAGGGCTGTGTTGTGCTTTGAAGCACTGTGTGGTGCCCACGTGCTGGTGGGCACAGGAGCACTGTAGGTGACACTGGGCAAACAAACACCAAGGGATGTACCTAGGCAGAGGGTCTGTGGCCAGGGCAGGGCTTGTTGGCCATCACAGAGCTGCCTCTGGCCACCAGAGACATTGGGATAAGAGATGATCCCAGATGCTGGCCTTAGAGGATGGCAGGAATTGTCCTTGAAAAGGTCTGGCTGATGCTAAAGAAGTGGAGGAGCCTCTGCCCAGCGAGCAGAAGAGCAAAGGTGCCTCAGTGAGGGTTGGTGAGGTCATGTCACCACTGGTGTGGTCCTGATGGCCTCATGATTAATTCTGTTGTTACCACCAAGGTGTGAGTGACAAGGCAGAACCTTTGCCAGGCTCTTTGCCCAGGACAGCACTTGCTGACGAGTGTTTCTGAATCTTTGGCCCCCTCTCCTTCTCCCACTGGTGGCCTTCTCAACCTCCTTGTTTCCAGAGACCATTCTCTCCTTGCCTCTGCCTCTAAAATTGGACCTGTTTGTATTCTGGATAATGAGAAACCTCCTGCCATGATTGTGCCTGCTCCAGTGAAGCTCTGGGGAGCCATCCTGTCCTCTGTGGGTCATCCTCCAGTCCTTCCTTCCTTCCTCCCCTCACTTCCCCTCCTGTGGGTGTTTGCACCTCCCCTGTGTCAGACCTGCCCGTTTCCACATCTCCTCCCAGGCTTTTCCCCATGAAGACAGTGTGTCCAGGGTGTGTTGTGACCTGCTTGGGTTAAAGCTCTTGGGAGCCAGAGCAGGGTCCTGGGGGTCAGCAGAGGACACCCCTGCAGTGTCTCAGCCCCTCATGCTGCCTTTCCTGGGGTCCAGGGGTGCCTGAGCTCCCAACGTGCCTGGTGTGTGTGGAGCAGACCTGGTCTGTGCAGTGCAGGTGGATGAAGCTAGAGCAGAGGATGGAGGGGAGGAGAGCAGGTTAATTTGGTTAGTTTGGTGTGTGCAGCGGGGGTTCCTGCTATTTATGAGACTAATGACAGGCTCCCAGCTCTGTCAGGGGAGCAGGTGGCAGTGGTGGCCCAACAGGCCTTTATCTGTCCCTAGAGGGGACCTGACACTGCAGCATGAGGTGGCAGACTTGGCAGGTGCTGCTGGCACCTCAGCTTTTCCAGATGGGTTCAGTCTCACCACAGGCATAGTGCAGCATCTTCTATCTTCCTGGAAAGAGGATGTGGCAGGCCCTTCATGGCAAGGGTGCAGGATGTCAGGGTGCTGGGTTGGACCTGGGTTGTGCCCAGTGCCTTTGGTCATGTTCACCTGAAAGGTTCCTCCTCTGTGATGGGGGCATCTGGCCAGTGTGCAACAGGAAGTGAGGAACGGGGAAGTGTTCTCCTGAATTCCCAACAGCCCAGCTTGTTTGCTGTCATGTTCGTTGGTCAAGATGGTTTTTTTTCAGACAAGGCAAGAGATTGGGAAGGTTGAAATGCAATTTTTGGCTGTTGGCATCAGGGCAGTGGGATCACAGGAGCTGGGAGAGTTGTTCCTCCTAATGGATTAAAACTGGAAGACTGGAGATTTAGGTTGGACATTAGGAAGAAATTTAGTGTGAGGGTGATGAGACCCTGGCCCAGGCTGCCCAGAGAAGCTGTGGCTGCCCCATCCCTGGCAGTGTTGAAGGGCATGTTGGATGGGGCTTGGAGCAGCCTGGGCTGGTGGGAGGTGTCCCTGACAATGCAGGGGGATTGGAACTGGATGATCTTCAAGGTCCCTTCCAACCCATTCTATGATTCTATGAGCTGGACGCCATGAGTGTCACAAGGGCCCAAGCTGGTGAAGGTGGCATTGCCCAGGCTATTCACTTTGGTAACTGGCTCCTGCAGCTGCTGTGAGGGATGACTGAGGTGACTCTGGCTGCCCAGGGATTCTTCTGCAGCAGCCCAGGGTTCTGTGTGGCTCCTCGGTATCCACATCAAGTCTCTGCTCTGTGTGATACCCAAGAGAGCAGGTGGCCTTTGGGGACCAGGAGGGGAAGCCCATCCTGCTGTCCTTGCAGCTGAGCTGGTGGCAGCAGCAGGGACAGGGGTTGTGGGGTTGGGTGTTCTGCAGAAACCCTCCCTGTTAGTCTGGGGTGGTGCAGGTTGAGCCCCAGATGCTGACGTCAGTCAGACAGAGGGCCTGGCTCTCACTGGAGCCCTCCAGCGATCCATGGGTGGAGAAGGTTGGTTCCTGGGCTCTGACCTGTCCCTTTCTCCCTTCCTCCAGTGGCTCAGAAGGTGGTGGCTCTACGGAAGAAGCAGCAGCTTTCCATTGGTCCCTGCAAGTCCCTGCCCAACTCACCCAGCCATTCGTCTGTCTCTGCAGCCTCCATTCCTTCTGTTCACATCAACCAGGTGGGAAGCGTGAACAGGGCAGTCTGGGACCCCAGCTGTGTCCCCACATCCCCAGTCACTGCCCAGCTGGGTTAGCCTGGCTTCAGTCTCACACTGCAGCCCTGGAGAAGCTTTTGGAAAGAGCTTTTGGAGCCTCCATCCATAGCTCAGACCAGCTTGGTCCCTGCCCTGAGGCCAAATTTTGTGTCCAGACCCTTGGGTCTGGCTCAGGTTGTGCTGTGCTTCTGGGGCTGGAGGGACCTGGGGGGCTCTGATGGGAAACCAGAGCTGTTGGAGGGAAGTGAGGCAGCTGACAGGGACTGCAGCTCACTGGGAGGCCTTTCTAAGCAAGGAATATTGATTGATTGCCTGGGTTGTAGCAGTGTCAGCAGTAATGATGGGCCGTGTCCTTCTGGACCTTCCTCCCTCTGTCCTCCCTCCCTGTACCTGCTCAGTCCCTGTCTAATGCCCTGTCCTCCTTAGGGTTTGCCACAGGTGCAGGCAAAAGGGAATTTCTGTGCTCCAGGCCTTTTCCATTGAGCAAAACGGGGCACCTTTCACAGCTCAGAGCCAACTTCAGTGTCCCCATTTGTGTCCCTGTGGCAAAACTCTGCCGTACTCTGAGGCAGAGAGGTCTCCTCTGTGCTCCTCCAGGGGAGGGCCCAAGTTAATTTCTGTTCCTTGAGTCTTCTGTGGCTCAACCACCGACCCACTGCAGTCATCTTTGCCCTGGTGTTTGCACATCTCCCTGCCATGACCAAGAGCACTTCTAAAAATAGAGTATGAAGTACTGGAAGGGCTGAGCAGTGGGAAAGGGCTGTGAAGTATTTCCCTGTTCATACTTGGACTCAGGAATGAGGTTCTGGAACTGCTGCCCATTGTCCTTGGAGAAAAATCCAGCTGGCTTTGAGAAACATGGGTTCTCTGATTCCTGGTGTTTCTGACATGGGCCTGGGCAGAGCAGCCCATCTGTCTGGGTGGGGGGGCTTGCTGCCCACGAAGGACACACCCAGCAGCAGCACAGTGACCAGGCACTTGCAGCAGGGATGCAGAAGAGCCCAGAATCACTGCTCAGGAGGGCACGGAGGTGGGGACACAGCAAAGGGCAGGGCAGGAGCTGGAGCAGGGGTCCCTAACTCAGCAGAGCTGGGTGCAGGCAGCTCCAGGGTCCTGCTGGGGGCTGCTCTCCAGCTCAGGGCTGCAGAAGTGACAGAGCCTCTCGTGGCCTCTCTGGTGGCCCCACTCCTGGGAGTTGACCTCAGCTCCTGGCACTGAGGTGCCTCGTGGGGCAGCGCTGGGAGGAGGGGGACAGGCTGCTCCCTGCCAGGGAGGACAGGGAGTGACACTTAACAGGGCAGTGCCACGGGCTGGCTGCTGCCTGAGGGGATGGATCTGGCCAAGGTTCCCTGCTTGCCTTCACTAGTAAGGGAGCAGGAGCTGGCACAGGGAAAAGGACCTCAAGGAAGGATTTGGGAACACAGGGTTTAACGTGGAGATGAGATGGAAAGAAGCCAAAGAACATAATTGAGAGCTTTTGTTTGCCTAGTCCTGCAGCTGGTGTTGGTGTGGGCAGGCAGGGCACACTCAGGATCTCTTTTCCTTCTCGGCAGTGCTGGTGGGATCCACAGAACCTTGACTGCTGGGCCTGGGGGCCCTGGGAGCCCATGCCCTGCACTGTTTGGGTGTCGAGGTGCTGGTCCCCCCAAAGGGTTGTTTAGGGCAGGCAGGACCTGGGAGCCAGCCCTGTCTCTTGTCCTAGTTCTGAGGACATCCTTTCTGAAGTACTTGGATGCTGCTGTTTGAGCCAGAGTAACATTTTTGGCAATGTCTGTTAACCTGTGTGGTCTCTTGGCAGCCTGGCCAGCCCGTTGGCAT
>NW_009953300.1:86308-92327 GCF_000747805.2 Chaetura pelagica
AGAGACCCCAGAGGACCCTGGTGATTTAGTCACCCATCAGTCTGGAGGACTTTCTTCTCCTGCTGTGAGGTGGTGGCTGGTTTCCAGACCGTCGTGGTTGTGCCAGGTTGCCAGATTGGCAGGGCTCTGTGACAACATTGCTGGGTGAGGTGTTCTAGTGTTCTTGGGCAGTGGATCATTCATTCTCTTCATGAAACAGCTCTTGAACCAGCCAAAGGCCTTGGTTTCATTTCTGTCTCTGGGAGTTTTGGGGTGTTTTGCTTTTATTCCACAGCAGTGCCTGGTGGCTCAGAGGACACAGCTTCCATCAGAGCTGTGGTCACAGGTCAGCTGTGGTCAGGGCTTTCCACCAGCACCCAGGAGTGGGCCAGACCTGCTCCTCAGGTCTGTGTCCCTGAGTACCATGTTCAGCACCTCCCTGGTTCTCTGGAGTGGCAGGAGCCAGGGCCACCCCCAGGAGTCCTGTGTGCTCCCTTGGCGACACCAGGCCTGTCCCTTGGGCATTCCCAGCAGTCTGAGGGATGCAGATCTGCACCCCTTGGAACACTCGGATCTCCAAGGACCCTGCAGCCCCACAGAAAGCTCTGGAGTTCCTGCTGGTTTGGGCTCTGCTCTCCTGCCTCTCACCCGCACCCGTCACTGGGCGAGCAGGTTAGATGGGTTTGGGAGCCCTGTTCCTGGCGTGGCCCTGACTTCCACCCAGCTTCCTTCTGGCAGCTGCCTGTCCCCTGCCTGCAGGCTGTGGGTGGGGGCTTCCCGGGCCAGTGGGTGCTTGCAGTACTTGCAGTTATTCCACCTGATCTCCTTACTCTTGCTACCCCTTTCTCCATCCTTCTGCAGGCACTTGGAGGTGCCTCTGGGAGCACCCCGGGCTGTGGGGTGAGTCCCCGTTGCCTGTTTTCTGTGGGATGGAAATTTGTCTTTCTGCCAGGGGGCTCATTCCCAGCAGCTGACAGGAGGGAACAAGGCACCCCACGCTGAGCCTCGGGCTGGTGGAGGCCCAGCTCCTCAGGGCCCTGGGATGTCTGGCCATGCCCAGCCCTGCCCGTCTGCCCTCCTGGCTGGGGACAACCAGTGTCACAGCTTTGCTCTGGTGGCCTTGATCTGTGGTCCTGCATGAGCTCTTGGGTGATACTGGGAAGTGCGTTGACTGAGACTTTAGTAAGAAAGCAGATGAAAGGTGTGGGAAGGAGAAGTTGGCAGATGAAACGAGGCACTGGGGGCAGCTCCCGACACTTCCCGTCCCGTGCAGCGTGTTCCCGCAGGGCTCAGTCGGTGCCTGCCCTGGCAGCTGAGCCAACAGGCCCTTCCATCTCCTCCTTGAAGCCTGTGGCCTGCTCAAGTCGCCATGTCCTCCCATCTCTTAGGCTGTCCCCTCCTCTGGCCTCTTCCCTGTGCTGTGCAGGCCCTGAGCCAGTGACTGCTCGTTGTCTGCACCTTTCTGTTCTGAGTCCTTCACAAATTCATTCCTTCTTCTGCCTCATGCCTTTTTATGCCAAGAGTTACTACATCTGAGGTTCAGCTGAGTTCTTCCCTGCTCAGGCACCCCGTGGATACTCTCTGAAGTTCTCAGTATCCCCCCATTACACACCAATGGGAAGGATTTGTCCCGTGGGTTTAACCAAGTTTTCAGCTTCTGCCGGGTTTCTGGATTTCGACAGCGACCGCAGGTGGTTGTTCAGGTGGATCAGCAAAACACCTGCCAGGAGCAAAACCAAGGTGTTTGCCCAGACCTGTCACCTTGTCGGGGTTCTCCCACACCCCTGTGGTTTGTTCTGGATCCCTGCTGAGGCCTTGGAGCAGTCTCCTGAATTCCTCAGGGGAATTTCTCCTCTGCCCCAAACTCAAGGGTGACACCAGCCCTCACAGTCACCTTTGCATCCTTCAGCCCCAGCTCCTTTCCTGGGCTGTGGGTGTCTGCAGGACTCTGGCAGGCTTTTGTGTCCTTGGTGACTCAAGAAACACCTTGACTTGTCTCCAACACCAGGCAAACTTATGGGCTAAGGGAAATTATTCTGGCCTGGCAAAAATTACGGAAGAGGTTACAGAGAATATGTGAAATATAAAGTACAATTTAGCAGGGTTTCTTCTAGAAGCTTTAGTGTCCATCACCTCTAACGTCTGTAGGGTTTGTCCCAGCTGCTGTGGCAGGAGCTCAAACTCTGCAGCCTCTCCCAAACTGAATCCTTCCCTCAGTTGTAGCTTCATAGAAGTGCTGATGAGGTTACTGAAGTACTCAGAGCAGAGCCACCTCAGGGTGGTTCCTGGGCCTGGAAGCCTTGCTGGGCTCACCTGCTGGGCTGGCAGGTTCTCTGTGCTCAGCACAAACCATCTCTTCTCTCACACCTTGAATCGTTTTCTTCTTTTGACGTGGTTTACACATTATGCATCAATTAAGTACTGATTGCACAGGCTTTACTGTGGCTGCTCCTGAGTGGAGCTGCCTGGGCAGCTCTCCTGGCCTCAGTAGTTCTTGCCCTCTGCACCTCTGCTGCCAGCACAGCCTGTGCAGAACCTTCCTTGTGCAGCACTCAGCCCTGCTCTGCAGATGTCTCTGCTAATGGCTCAGAAGTCACTGGCAGGATGGCACGTTGTTTTGCTTCTCCATGTCCCTGGTTGTCCCCTATCAGCCTCTGGAGAAGCTCCCTGGTGATCTTCACTCCTCCGATGAACCTCTGGCCTCTTTCACACAGAGAAGTACAAGCAGAGCAGGTTCCCCCTCATTTTGCTGCCAGAAGCTTTCCTGTCTCAAGACCTGTCCAAGTCCCATGCTTGCTGGAGGCCACCTGCCCACAGCAGGGCTCTCCTGAGGCCACAGAGTGTGGCCTCCAGCTCCTCAGCCTGAGCCCCATGAGGCCCTTTGGGTACCAGGGTCCCTTTCCCCCCGAGTTGGGCTGGCTGTGAGGATCTGTCCCTTGGTGCTGCCTGTTCTCCAGTGTGGGGCTCCACTTGGAGCCTGTGGTCTTCAAGGACACTTGGTCAGGGCAGCACGTCTGCCCACAGGCTTCACCTCCCTGCTGGGGAAGGGTGTTTTCTCTGGCCTCAGCTGACCCTGCTGCTGGCACACTGCTGCAGAGCCTGGGTAGCCCTGGTGAGCAGGGACACACTGGGTTCCCAGAAACATCTCTCAGGTCCCTGGATGCAGCTGTGAAGGAGCTCCATCTCAGAGCAGGATTTTCCTGCAGCACACCTTGCTGCCCTCAGAAGTCCCTTGTTCCACCTCAGAGAGAATGAAGTTGGGCTGAACCTTGGACGGCTCTTCTTTAAGAGAACTTCTCTCTATGTCTTCTCCCATTTCTCTCATAAAAGATGAGACAACCCATACCTTGAGTGAAAGCTGCACCCTTTGAGGATATCCCACTGGGCACGGTATACACGAGTGTTTTTTCTCTGGTAGATCCTCGTGTTTGCATCTGCCTGCACTTTCTGCTGTCAGCAGTAGGTGGGAGTGGAGAAAGTCCCGGGCTGTGGGCTGCGGCTGCTCTGTGGCTGGGAGGGGGTGGGCTGCTCCCTGCCAGGGATGTCGGAGCTCTCCTGGCCTTCTGGGAGCAGCTTCTTCAGCGTATTTTTGAAATACTGTTAAAAGATCAGCAGAACTGCCAAAGGGATCTCAGGCTGCCACGTGCCTCTTTGTAGTAAGACTTTCTGGGCTGCAGATCTGAAATGCTTGTGTCCCTTGGGACCTTTCGTAAGCCATTTCCAGAGCTTGTGTGAGCAGAGCAGGAGGGAACAGCTACTTATCTGGATGAAAAGTGTCATTGAGATGGCTGCCCAAACTGCAGTTAGATCTTCCCCCTCCCTGAAGGCAGGCGAGTTGCTGGTGAAAATGCAGCACGTTGTCCCACATGTTCTAAGACACAGGCCACTGCAGCCGAGGCCACGGTGGTCCAGAGGTGTGTGCCACCCTTGGTCTGCTAGGGTCAGCCCCAAGCCTGTGGCAGGGATGGATTTTATGTAGAGTGTGAGCTTGGCTTGTGGTACCCCAGGATGTGGGAAAGGGGACGATGTGAGTCTCAGGGACGTACATCCCTGGGGGGGCTATAGCTGTCGTGAGACCGGGGAGGGACCCAGTGGGACTTGGAGCCAGGCTCTGGGATCTCACAGCTTCGTGTCCAACAGCCTCTGTGGAGAGGAGGGTTCTCACCAGCACTGTCCAAGGGATGGCTGTTCCAGTCCTATGTTGGGAGAGGGAGCACACTGAGGTGTCCGCAGCCCTGGCTCTCAGAAGGCAACCAGTGGCTGCTGCGTGGAGCTGCCTGGTCCATTGCTGCCCCTGTGCCTGTTTGCATAGTTCTAACACTTCACTAGTGGAACAACTAAAGCAGAAAGAGAGGGAACAGCTTTCCCAAGATCCCGCGTTGGGCAGGAGTGGTGCATGACATGGGTTGTGTCCCCCTGTTGCATTTTTTGTTCCCCATGCCCGACGCTGCGTAGGTGGAAGGTGTTTGGGGCAACTGCTGGTCTCTGACTGTCCCCTCTGGTCCTGCCCTAGGCCACCAATGGTGGAGGAGCCTTCAGTGACTACTCCTCCTCTGTGCCCTCCACACCCAGCATCAGCCAGCGGGAGCTGCGGATCGAGACCATCGCTGCCTCCAACACCCCCACCCCCATCCGCAAGCAGTCCAAGCGCCGCTCCAACATCTTCACGGTAAGTGCCCTGGGGCGGAGGAGCTTTGGGAGGAGCTGTCCCAGGGTCAGGCACGAGAGGGAAGGGAGCAGCCCTCGGCAGGCTCATCCCCAGGGCTCTGAGCTCCGGTGACACTGGCTGGACTGGCCAGGGAGGGACGGGGTCGGGGACCAGAGCAGGAGTGGGGGTCTCCCTGTAGGAGGGTGCGTGTGTGTCAGGGAGGGAGGGAGCCTCGGGGCCGTGGTGCTGAGAGCTGCTGCTGGTGGGTGTGTGTGCCTGGGGAGCACCTCGGGCAGGGGTGTGCGTGGGGTGTGCTGGTGTGTGCGTGTGGGTGAGCAGAGCTCCCTGCCCTGTCCTGGTGAGAGCTGCCCGTGGGGCACAGCACTAGGCACCCCTTGCTGCCAGTCCCCTGAGCGTGGCACCGGGCCCTGGTGACTGGGCCTGATGTTGGGTGCCAGCTGAGCTGAGCCGTGCTGTGCTGTGCTGGTGGAGCCGTCAGAGCCCAGTGCCTGGCACCAGCCCCACTCCCCCCCAGCTCCCCACCCCACCTCAGGGTGAGGAGCAGTGTGCTGGGAATGGCCGTGGGGCCTGGAGGAGGGGGAGGCAGAGAGGACCAGCAGAGCCCCTGGTGTGTGGGGACGTTGCAGCTCTGGTCCCTGCCGGCTGGCTCAGCCTGCCTCTCCGCACACTCCACGCACACACGGTCCACGCAGCGTGCACACAGTCCTGCCCACACACCTGCCTCTCTGCCAGCACAGCCCACCAGCGTCCCCTGCTGTCAGCACACACGCTCCTAGTCCCCATGTCTAGCATAGATAGCCTCTGTTCCCCATGTAAATGTGCTCCTCTCCCCCTGGTGCCCCTGTAAATGTGCTGGGCTCAGGCCTGTCTCCTCCCCATCTAAATGTGCTTTCCAGCCCCCATTGCTCAGTACACCCGTGTCTGCTGTCTGTGGAACTGGCCACCACGAAGTCCTTGTCCATGTTGCACTGTGTTGCCCTGTGTGAACAGCTGCCATTGCTCTGGGCCCAGACCACATCAACTCGCCGTGCCCCATCCCTCTCACTGCACCATTGGCATCCCAGAGTCCCTGGCTCCTCCTGCTGAGAGCGTACCCACCTCCCCCAGCTCCCGACACCTCTGCAGCACCAGCTCTGGTGTCCTGAATGCTCCCCACTCTCTGCATCCCATACACCTCCCAGCTCTCCATTCGCCCGCGCTCACGGCCGCTCCCTGTGCTGCTGGCGGGGGACCCTGACACCCCCTCCCTGACGCATGGTTGTTGCCCACCAGCCCTCCCCTCCCCGCTGTGCTCACGCCTCCCTGGGATGCTGCAGGTCTCCCGTGGATGGCCATGCTGGCTGCAGGGGTGTCCCTGCCTCCCCCCTGCCC
>NW_009953300.1:92707-94826 GCF_000747805.2 Chaetura pelagica
CCTCCCGGACAGGCAGCTTTGGTGTAGCCAGCAGCTCCCATCCCCGCGGGGTCCCCAGGTGGGCAGGGGCCTCTCTGAGGTCCGGGCTGGGCTCCCCTAAGTGCTGGGAGCCGCTGCAGCCCCCGTCCCGAGCAGTGCCCGGTTCCTTCGGCCCAGTCTCCCCTCCTCCTCCTCCTCCTCCTTTCCTCTCCTGTCCTGCTCTTGCTCCCCTGCTTCCCACGCCGACCGGGGGGTCTGCCTGCCCGAGACCACCAGGTGGAGCCAGACCCCGCCCGTGCCCCGCGGCCGGACCCGCCGCCCCTGCTGCTGCCCGGCCCGCCCGTCGCTGGTGCCCATCGCTGAGACTCGTGTCCGTGTTCTGAGTATAACTTGCCAAACTCTTTATTCTTTCGATATTTGCAGATATGTGCCACTGTTTCCAACTTTTCATCAACAAAAAGGCCTTTCCAACTCCTTCCAAATTAGAAGATCCAGGTGGTTACACACGGCACCTCTGTACAAATTCTCTCACTTTTCATTGCCTCTCCAGGGCCGGATAAGGGATGGGCACTGGGATTGATCTAAGATTAGAGGCTCGCCCGCCCTCCAGCCAGCATGGGTCCCCCCCTCGGAGACACGCAGGAGCCTTTTAAATCCCCCCAATGTAAAGTCTAGGAAGCGCTGAGACGGCCTGCGCCTGCACTTTAAGCTGGGACATTTCTGGGCCTGCTGGATGCTGTCTAGGCACTTTCCATGCTCGGGGATGCCAGGCGGACGACCCTCATGGGATGGGAAGACCTGCAGACCCGCCGGGACTGGGCGACAGCAGCGAGTGGAGCTGGATGGGCCCAAAGACGCTTTGCTGCTGCCTGCGGGAGCTGCTGTTGGCGCCTGCCGCTAGCACCCAGCTCCTTCCTCCCTCCTGCACCTCCTGCAGCCTGCATGGACTCCTGCTCCTCCTCCTCTTCCTCCTCGCAGCAGAGCAGCCATCTATGTCTCTTTAGTTTTCTTCTCTTTCAATCTCTTTGTTTTGTTCTGGGCCCAAAAGCAAGTGATTCGGTGTCCCAGGCGCGTGGGGCTCGTGTCCCTTTTTGATCCAAAGCACATGGGGTGCTCCCGGACTGAGGGGGTGTGTAGGCCGCTCCAGAGGGACGCTGCCGCTGCCCTTCTGCCATTGTTGTGATTCTGAATGTATTGATTGTGCTCCATGCCGTGTATGACTTGATATTTTCCTCTGTCCTAAGCACTTTGAATGAGTTCTGCTCAACAGACTGTATATTTCATATTGTATTTATTGGAGTTTGCTCTCACCGCAGCCGCCCTCGGGGGCTGGCGGGTTTTGCTCTCAACTCTCTAGACGTGTGATAGATATTTATTGTCCATGCTCTTTTGTAAGGGGCTGGTATCTCTGCCCGGTGACCTGTGCTACTTTGTATGGTGCAAGTGTGTTAACAGAATAAATCTGTTGGATTAGTAGAGGTGTGAGTTCCTTCACTGCCTTAGCCTCTCCTGCTTCCATCCATGCTCCACCTGCATCCCATGCCATCTCTGTCTGTCGCCATGTCCTGTGTGCCCCTGCGGGTGGGGGGTCAGAGGTAGTCCCGTTCTGCTAGGAGGACAGCTCTGCTTGCCGTTGTGGGGGGAGAGCAGCTTGCCAGGGGACAGGTGGTGGGGTGGCCTGGGCTGGAGTGTCCCTAGAGGGGACGGGCGAGACACTGGCTGCTCCATGTGCTGGGAGACCTGGCCTGGGGGAGAGTGGTCTGGTCTGGTTTGGTCTGGTCTGGCAGCCCTCTGGGGATGGTGGGGCTGTGTGTTCTCCTCTCTGTGCCCCTGTCTCTAACAAACCTGTGTTTCTTCTCTTCCAGTCTCGGAAGGGTGCGGACCCGGAACGGGAGAAGAAGGTGCTGGAGTGCAAAGCGGACAGCATCGGCAGCGGGAGGGCCATTCCCATGAAGCAGGTTCGATCCTCCCCCTTCACCCCCAGGCGAGAGCAGGCTCCTTGGGGGGTGACAGGAGGCCTTGTGGTGGGGTTGGGGTGCCTTCGTGTGGCACAAGGCACAGGAGAGCACGGAGGATCTGGCTGCCCCCCCAGCCCAGCACTGGGCAGCTGTGGGGGCTGCGTGCCTGCCCCGACCCCAGG
>NW_009953300.1:94887-101981 GCF_000747805.2 Chaetura pelagica
ACGTGGCCCCTGCTCTGTGCCCGGGTCCTGGCACCGGCCCCGCGCTTCTCCTGGGCCTTGGAGCTGCTCCGGCTGGTGCAGCGGGTCCAGCAGGTGGCATCCGTGCCTCGCACCCTGCCCCCCAGCCCTGCTGCAGCGCTCCCCTCCTCTGCCCCTTTCCCTGCGCCTTTCCCTGCCCCTGCTCCGTGCTGGCCCAGCTGCCCTCTTATGGGACCGGGACACTTTCTTCACCATGGCCATGGCAAAAACCATCGTGCACAGTGCTCCCAGTGTGAGCTGTTGCGAGGCAGAGGGAACCAGCCACTTGCTCTGGAAGCAGAGCTCTCAGCTCCTGCCTCCTGGCTGCCCAGGAAGCTCAGGCTGCCTGGGTCTGAGCCTGAGTGTTGCCAGCCCCCATGTCCATCAGCTGGATTGCAGGGATGGGGAATGTCCAAGTGAGCCAAAATGTGTGGGTTGGCTGGATGGTGTTTCCACCAGGACTCCCTTGCACTGCTGGCCAGGCTCATGCGTGCCCTGCTGTGCAGCCCCAGGCTGTGCAGCCCCAGGCTGTGCCTTGCTCCCCGTGCCCCCCGTTGTGTTTCCATTTTCCTTCCCGTGGCCCAGCTGGTCTCTCTCCACCGCAGCTCCATCCTGGGCTGGCTCGGCATGGCTGGGGCAGCGGGGCTGGGGAGCAGAGCTGGGCAGTGCTGGGGGTCTCACACCCAGGGGCTCTGCTTCCAGAGTGCCCAAGGTCTGTGCAGCCCCAGCAGGAAGGAGCATGTCAGCTGCACGCCTGATCAGGCGTTTCTCTCTCCTTTTCTCTGCAGCACAGATCTTTCTTTAATCTCCTGCTGGAGCAGGGGCCAAGGCTCCTTTAACTGTTTCAGTTGCTGCGGGGTGCTTGTCCCCTGTCCACAGGGCTCCCTTGCTCCCAGCAGGGCTGGCTGCCACTGCTCGCCCTCTGGAGGGGACTGGTGCTGGTGATGATGGGCAGAACCTGCCCCGGGAGCCCTGAGCTCTGCCCCGGGCGCTGCAGCTGCACAGTCCAGGCCCCCCATGCTGGGCAGCTGGTCTGAGGGGCAGCACCGGTCTCTGCCCAGCATGGTGGGGCAGTGGTGAGGAGGGTCTGCAGGGAGGAAGGTGAGGCTGACAGCAGCTGAGGTTGGAGCTGGGGCTGATGTGGCTCCCAGAGCCGTGGTGCTGGCTGCAGGAGGCCTGGTCCTTGGAGTATTCCATGGCCTTTGGTTTCTGGACTTCGGGTTGCTTTTTCTGGGATTCCCCTCACTCAGCAGGATGAGATGCTTTCCTTACCTGCTGCTGTGTCTCTCTGTGTTGCTAACGGGGCCTGGCCTTGTCCAGTCTGCTGGAGAGTGCAGTGTCCTGGGTGATGATCTTGCTGTAGGCAGAGCGGTGCTGTTGAACAGGTGGAGAACTGAGACAGACACAGGCCTAGATCCGCAAAACCAAGCGTGCAGGTCATCCCTGTGCTCTGCTAGAAGGAGGTGCCCGTCTTCTTGGTTCAGAACCTGTATGAGGTGCCCAGTTTGCACAGTGGCAGTTCAGAGGAGAGCCCGGAGCAAAGCATTGCCCTGTGAGGTCTGGGTTGGTGCCCAGGCTCAGGACTGCACCTCCATAGGCAGAGCTGCAGGAGGAGGTTTTGCGGAGGAGATCCTGTCAGTCTTGTTACACACACTGAGGCTGGGGAAGCAGTGTCTGGTTGGAAGGGTGGGCACCACTCCGTGCAGATGGCTCTGCCACTCTGGCTGTGCTGCACCAGGCTGATGTGTGCCCTGGAGCCCTGGTGCATGGAGCCCTGCCTGGCTCTGTGGGTGCTGTGGCCCTCTGGGGTTCCTGCCCTCCTGCTGCTCAAATTAAAATGTTGTGCTGCAGCACCTCGGGAAGGCAGAGCTTTGTTCCCAAAGGAGAAAATGAAGCAATGTCCATGTGCAGATCAGGGGGGTAGGGTTGGTGTAAACGTGCAGCACAGTACATGCAGAGTGACACCAGAGTGCTGCAGCATCATCCCTGCTCTGGCCCTTCCCTCCAGGAGGAGCAGTGACTTTGTACCACCAGTGTGGAAAGGAGCAGAGACTCCCAGGAGGTGTAGCTCTGTTTCACAAAGATGAGGATAGATGGTGGTTGCTCTGCTGTCTGGTAGGGACCTGCCCCTTCCAACTGTGGGGATCTTGTTGTTTGCCATCTCTGTGAAAGATGCAAAGAACCGGGGCCTTTAACTAGTTCTGTACTCTTACATGGACTGGTGCTCCTGCCTAGCCATGAAAGAGCAAAGCAGTGGGTCATTTGTAGGGCTGTAGAGGCAACTGTGCAGGATCTGCCTGGGTGCTTGACCAGTTTCTGGCTGCTTTGGATTCCTCAGCACGTGCGCTGCTGGGCTGATGGCAGCAGATGCACTCGGTGCTTTGGGTGTCTGCTCAGAGCCAAGTCAGGTGGCTGGGAAGGCTGACCAGCTTGGGGGGACTTGTTGGGTGTTGCAGAACGTAGTAACATTGGTGGAGAATTTGCTTGGCCAAGAAGGGACATAAGCTGCCACAGTGGTGTGGTGGCTGGCTGATACTTGTCACTACCTTCTCCAGGACAACTGAGAACGATGCCTCTGGGTAACCTGCTCTGTCTCACTTAAGCCCTACACACACCTAGAAATGACCGAAATCCCAGTGGGACAGGTGACACTGTGGATGCTGGGGCCTCTCCGTGCCTAGGACAGCACCTCCTCTCCCTCCAGGCTGTGGCCAGTGCCTCTGCTGGTGCTGCCCTGCTCCATGGACTTGGGATCCCTTTGCTGCAATATCAGTTCCATGATACGTAGGTTTGGATGGTCTTGCAAGCTTGGAAGAGCTTCTTCATAGCTGGACGCTTGTCTCTGAGAAGTGGGTTAATTAGGCCGGGAGACTGAGCTTCCCCAGCTGTTGGTTGCTAGGATCAAACTCCTAATTGCACATGTACCAGGTTTGTTCTGGGGAGGCTGCTCAGGCAGCCCGGGGGTCCCTGGTCCCTGCCCTGCTCACTTTGGGCCACACACTCCAGCAGGGCCCAGGGCGGGCGGCTCCTCCTCCTGGGGAGCTGGGATCATGCTGGGAGCTTAGATTACATTTAAATTGCCATTTGCATTTTCCAATCAATACGCGACTTTACAATTAAGTTTGGTGTTAAAATTCTTAGCAAAAAGTGAGTGGAAGGGAGATTTGTGGAGTAAATGAGTCCTTCGGGGGCCATCGCTGCTCCCTGCTTCATTACGCCGCATATTGCTGCTGCGACGGCTGTTCCGGGGCTGCGGGACGGGAGCAGAGGGGAGAGGAACCGGGTCGGGCTCTTCCCTCCCGTCCCTGGCTGCTGCTGCTTCCCCTTGTGCACGACTTCCATGCTTGGGGAGAACCCTGGGGAAGAGCCATTTCTTGCCAGTTTTTCCCTGAGAAGCAGAGGCAGCGGGAGGTGAGCATCACGGGTCTCGGCAGAGCCGGGGGTCCCTGTGCAGAGCTGGGGACACGTGAGCAGGGGACACGTGCGCTGGGGGGACCCACCTGCCCTAACCCTAACCCTAATGGCTTCCCCCCCAGGAAAACCGAGGTTCTCTGGGTGCTGCCAGGCTGAACCCCCAGACCTGCCATCAAGGAAGAACAAGTTGGGCTTCAGGGTTGTAACCCTGGTGCAGTCAGCACAGGAACACGGTTAAGACCTGGACTCCTCTGGGCTCTGTTCCCTACCTCTCAGTCTCCAGCACAGCAGCAAACAGCAAGTCTGACTGAGGCCCTGGGTTCAGCTCCTCCTTGCCAATGTTTGGCCTTGAGGGCCCCTTTCCCTCCCCCTGTTTTATTAGATGTTTACTCAGGCTGTGTAGTTGCTCCCAATTTTGGACTCTTGTGCCTTCTGGCTTGAGAAAATGGGCTGCCAGTGCTCGATTCCCTCTTTCCAGGTCTAGTTTTGCTTGTGTTTCAATTTGCCAAGTACCAGATTTGTAGCTGAACTAACTGCAGCTGAACTCTTCTCTGCAGACAGCACATTTTTGGGGCTTGGTAGAAGATGCAGCAGCCTGGAAGTGTTGAAGTAGGTATTTTTGTAGCACCAAGGTGTATCGAGTCACAGGCACATCAAAGAGGGGAGAGGCAGCAGAGTGATTTTTGTGCAGTGTGGATGGGCAGCTCAGACTGCAGAGCTGAGCCAGGTTCAAGGCCAGAAGGGATCATTGTGCCCAGAAACCAGAGAATTTCACCCAGCAACTTGGAGCCAAACTTGTAACTTTAGCCTGGTCTGGAGCAGATTTGTTTGAAAGGTGTCCAACATTCTCAAGTACAGAGAATCCATCAGTTACCTAGATGAGCTGGTGTAATAATAAACTCTCTCTATGTGAGGAGGAGTAACAGGTCTCACACGCTGGGTGAGAAGTGCATGGCCCAGAGGTGCTGCTGGAGGGATGAACTTCTGCAGGTCAGAACCAGAGCAGCCAGGTCCTGGCCTTGGGAAGACAGCCCAAGCAGCAGCCCTGCCACGCATGGTCAGACCTGGGCTGGGCTGCCATGCCCCTCTCAGGACACTGCCTTGTCCCCATCAGGACACCTGCCATGTGCTGGTCAGGAGGCTTCTCTTCAGCTCTGGCACAGCTGGAGATGCCCTGAGCAAGCAGGCTGGTGCTCTCAGAAGCACATTCTGCAATGTGAGAGGGATGGATTTGGGACTGTGGGTCCAGAGGAGGGAGGAGCACCAGGAGATGTGGCCACAGTCTTCAGAGAACATTGCAGGTCTCTGCAGAGGGCATGGGACTGCTCAGAGCAATCACTGTGGTGGAGCAAGTGCTGTGCTGCCATCTCACCCTGGAGGTGCAGGAGCACCCAGGTCCCATCTCTGGAGGGGAGGAGCAGAGGCTCCATCCCTGGTGGTTTTTGTGAAGCAGTTGGAGTGATGTGGGTGTCCCTGAGCCTGCCCTGGGGAGGGATGTGAGGAGGTGACCTCCAAACGCTTTCCAGCTCTGCTTGCTCTGACGATGTCACAGCTGGGTCACACCTGTCCTGTCCGACCTGCCAGGCCACACCAGGTCGAGTCACCTTCCCAGGTGAGCACCAGGAGCTGAGGAACACTCTGCAATGGCCCTGAGCCCAGGGAGCTCATGCTCGGGGGGCTGTCCCCAGAGCTGGACCTGGCCCCAGTTGTGCTAAAATTCACACTCTGCTCAGTAGCTCAGTTTTCCAAGAGCCCGGAGGCAGTTTCTTAACCACCAGCTGCTGTGATTTGTGCTGAGGAGTTCCTCTCACCTTCAGGTCTCCTGGCTTTGTGTTTCCTTTGATCTCGTTTGGGGAAGGCATTGGTTAAATAGCATGAACCAAATGGAGACTGGCTGGACGTCTGTATGAGTACATGGACTTGCCATTTATGATTACACTTGTTCTCATTTATGATTATGTTTTGAGACCTTTCACTTGACCAGTTTTTACTCTGTACATGAATGGCTTTATGGATTTTGTGCAGTTGGTTTTAATGGTGTGTGCTGCTCTGTAACTGTGTCGGCACAGTTACCATTGCCACCAGGTACTGGCAGTCCCACCAAAAGTAGCATCAGGCTCCTCTGATCACCCATCTGCACACTGGCTGGCATCAGTCACACCACTGTCCCCTTGTTCTTCACTGGCTTCTTGTGGTGGCTTTTCCACAGTTCTGCCCAGTGTGAGTGGTTGTAACTACAAGGGTTGTTGAATTTCCCGTTGCAGATTCTGACGAAGCCCGAGCTCTTGGGGCTGCTGCCCTGCCCCAGGGCTGCTAGAAATCAGCACCTCAAATTCCCTCCGAGCTCCTGAAGGCAAGGGATCAGATCCTGCCAGCAGCACGGCTGAGCTGCTGCTGCTCTGCTGTAACTTTCTCTTCCTTGCACGAGCAGGAGCTGTGTCTTTTTCACACGACCTGCTTCCCAGATGCTGGACACCAGTGGCCCTGGAGCACTTCTGCCTTTCCTGCATCATTTCTTGTTGATTTCATGGTCGTGTCTGGCAGTGTTGTTCCCCCAGCAAGTGCCAAACCCCCCCAATTTTTGTTGTGTTTCTCCATCCTGCAGGCTCAGCAGCAGCAGTCTCTAGGCAGTGGGACGGGGCCCCCAGATATGCTGAGGCTGGCAGGACAGAGACTTTCTGTCCAGGTTTTTAAGGAGGTGCTGGCCTGGGGCCCAGGTTTTTGCCACGTGAGGAGCAGCCAGTCCAGGCCCAACAGTTGGTAGATCCAGCTCTTTCCCAGACTCTGTTGTTCATCTGCACTTTTGGCCCCCTGTGCTGTCCTCTCCTCCCTGCTGGCAGAATACTTGATGCTTTCTCCCCAGTCCCTGCTCCAGGGCCCTTGGCCTGGCTTGTTGCCTCTCTTCCTTTCTTCCTTCTCCCAATCCACCTCTGATCTTACCTGGTGCACCGTGCATTGCTGCTCGAAGCAGATTTCCTGGGGAGACAGAACGGGGTGGGTGGTGGGTTAGGAGGGTCCAAGCTCTGAGCGATGGTTCAGATCGATGGACCTGGGTCTGGGTTAGTTCTGGGTTGGGCTGCTGGGAAGAAGGATCCTCAGGGCATATAAGCATGACTGCTTTCAGGCCCCAGGAGTGTGAAGACCATGGGATGCATCTCAGGTAAAATCCTGATGGTAAAGGGGGTGAATTGACCCCTCAAATGCCCAGGTCCTGCTCCACCTCCTGAAATGTGTCCCTAGCTCCCTTTGTTGGATGTCTCTAAGAGCTGCAAGCAGGCAAGACAAAATGTGTCGCCTGGGAGACCTGTATCTTGGAGTGTTGTTGCATTGATTGGCTCTTGCCTGCCCCATGTTGTCCTTGCCTTGACCATCCCTCTGGCTGGACTTTTGGTGATGGAAGAAGATCTGGGACCACTGTGGGAACAGAGCAAGTAGTGTTGGCTGGTGGTGAGGTTGCTTCTGCCTTGTATTGGCACTGTTCTTCAGCACAAGAAGGGTTGTCCAGAGGAAGTGATTTGGGAGAGCAGAATGTGTGTTAGGTCCCTCAGAAGATCTTGGCATCAGTACTGGCATGTGGAGACCCTTGTCTCTTGAGAAGGGGGTGGTGGACTTTCTGTGGGGATGTGCTGGGGTGGGTGAGGATGGAGGTGCAACCCTTTCCC
>NW_009953300.1:102462-115912 GCF_000747805.2 Chaetura pelagica
TACCAGTCCCAGGAGAAATAGTGTTGGGAAGGCCAACCTAGGTGATGTTTTCATGAGTCCTGATCTTTGTGTATCTTCAGAGACTGGTCTCCTACAAGGGGCAGTGCTGGAGCTGAGCAGGAGGTGCCTGGGCCAAACACAATCTGAGTCTCTTGACACTTCTCTCCTAGGGCATCCTCCTCAAGCGCAGTGGCAAGTCTCTGAACAAAGAGTGGAAGAAGAAGTACGTGACACTGTGCGACAACGGGGTCCTCACCTACCACCCCAGCCTGCACGTGAGTACTGCTCTGGGCTGGGCAGAGGAGCGGGCTGGGACAAAGCAGGGTCCTTGGTGCCGTGGGTGCCGCTGCAGCTCTTGCAGGTGTCGCAGTCGCAGGGAGCTGCTCAGGAGGGTTTGGAGCAGATGACAGCCCCAGTCTCTGCCTGCAGCAAGGCCCTCTACAGGGCAATTCAGAGCTGTTTTTTACTCTGGGGAAAACCTCTTCCCTCTCACGAAGACTGTCTCTGCAGTGCCAGGCTGGGTGGGAAAGGCTGATACAGGAACCAGCTCTGCACAGAATCATGCTAAGTAGATGCATCTTCTTTTCTCCCTTTCCCTTGCTCAGTCCATTAGAGCAGGGGTTGATGCCTCCTTGCATCTGGGGTGAGGAGCAGGCAGAGAACTTGCAGCCACGGTTTATGGTGCTATTTGGGTGTGGAATAATTTTCCTGGCTGCTAGGTATTGGGTAATGGAGATGAGGTGCCTGTGCAGAGCCTGCCGAGCTGAGCTGTCACTCGATGCATCTCTGATCCTCCTCACTGCGTGGCTCGGGCGCACAGCTGCCTCCCCATCCATCTCTGTCGCCTCCCCACTGTGGGGCTAATGACTTCTTCCCATTCCCTCTTGAGCACAGTTTGCTGCTGAGACAGTGAGCCACGGACAGGCACACCTGTGACAGAGGCCACAGCACCCGCTGCAGAGCACGGGCTGCAGCAGGACGGGCACTGGGCAGACCCTGGGCAGGCACTGGGCAGCAGCTGGGGAGCATGGGGCTGTTCAGGGGGTGCTGGAGCTCTCTCTGGGCTGCAGAGTGAGGTGCTACAGCTCCTGTGCTTCCTGAATGCTCCCCCATCTCCTCAGGCAGGGCTGGGAGCCCTGGGCCCTGCAGAGTCTCCTCCTTTCTGACCCCATCTCTGTCTCATGGGCCCCCTGCTCTAGCACTGGAAATCCAGTCACTGCGCTTCCTTTCCTTGATTTGTGGCAGCCTTGGGGACAGGTTTTCTCTTGTAGTCCTTGATCCCTGTCCCATGCTGTGGCTCTGCAGTTCCCTAACTTTGTAACCCCATTTTTTGGTGGTTACAGACCCAAACTGGGAGGCAGTGGCTGCTGCTGGTTGCTCTGTGTGTGTGCTCACACGTGTGTGGGTTTATCACGTTTCCACCAGCACATCACGGGCCATTATTACAATCAGCTGTAGAGGCAGAGTAATTTCTGGGATGTTGTTTAACCGCTCTCAGATGCTGCTGCTACACACTAGGTTTCTCTCCTTTTTACACTGTTTCTTCCTCAGGGGGTGATCTAGATTGATGTCACTTGCTTTCCTTACTGCACTTCTTCAGCATTTCATTTCATTACGATGTAGCCCCAAGCAAAAATCTGGTTTGCTCCCACCTGGTTCTCCTGGTGATCCACAGCCCGTTGCTAAGAGGGGTGCAGGATGGGCCTCTCCTCCCCCAGGTCTCACGGAAACCTCTGAACCTTGCACCCAGGATGGGTGGGGTAGCACCCGATATGTTTACCTAGAGCAAGGACTAATTAATGACACATGGGCCACAGAACACAGAGCTGCTTGCTGCCCTGCTCTGACTCCTGCAGGGATGGGGCTCAGTGTGCTCCCCCCCAGCCTTGTCCCCTGAGAACTGGGAAAAGAGCCGTGACACCCACTGTGCCTTAGGTGTGTCCTGCCACGCTGACAAAGGCTTTGGGGAGCAGTGTGCTCTCAGGGTGAGCAAAGGCCCCTCTGCCCTGCCTTGCTTTCCCTCTGGACACCTGGTTTGTGACCTGCTTGGAGGGCACTGGAGGAGGTGGCCCCAAAGAGGATGCCTCTCCTCCCCATCCTCTGGAGTGAGCTGGGAGGTGCTGCATTGTGTTCATCACCAGGTTTGTATCCTGTGGCACGAAGCAAGTTTCCTTGTCCCTTCACAGGGTGACACAAGCAGAGCACGTTGGGGTTGGGCAGCCTGGGTCACTCTGGGGCTGTCACTGTGCTCCTGAGGAAGGGCACCTGCTTCTTCCTCACTTCCATTTGCGGTGGCAGCTTCTGGGCCAGCAGGCAGGGTCCTCAGTCAAGGAGACACTTGGTATCCTGAAGTTCCTTCCTTGGGATGTGAAGTCCCGGCTTGTCCCCTGCCTTGCTCAGGGTGGGACACAGGACTTGGGGTGTAGTAGAGGGGTCCCTGCAGGCACAGCTGAGACCTGGGGGAGGAGAGTCTTTGTCAGCCCCTGTCAGTGACTTCAAGCCCTGGAGCATCTTTGTGCTGCATTTGTGTTCCCAATGGCCTTTCCTTGCATGATCCAGGGCAATTCCTGCCTGGGCTTCTCTTCTGCATCTCTGTCATGGCACCTCCCTGTCCCTCTTGGAACAGATGTAGATGCCCCAGGGATCAGCAGCTCTACCTTTGTTCTCTTTCCTCCAGATCTGCCCCAGATGTGTTTGCCCACTCAGAGGAAGGTTACTGGTGGCTCTGGCTAGGTCATACTTATGATTTCATCCAGCAAAAGCTTCTTGGTGGGGCTGTTCATCTGCTTCTGGGTGTTCATCATTCAACCAGTTTCTTGGCACCTCCAGCCCCACTTTGAAGTTTCCTTGCTGGGAGTCAGGCTTAGCTGGTGGGTTTGCAGTCACAGGTGGACAGAGGGTGTTCAGGTGAGCTGAGTGCAGCCCTGACATCCTGTGTTCTCTGACTCCTCTATGGAATTGTGCCTGCCTGGGCCTGTGCTGGGGACCTGTGGAGCAATGCTTGGGTCCCATTTCAAAGTGCCACCTCCACCTCCTGGCTGGAACAGTCAGCACATTCAGAGACTTTGAAGCAGGAGGCTGGGGCTGGAGCAGGGAGCCTGATCCCTGGATCTAGCACAGCTTTCCTCGTGGCAGCTGTATTTTTCTTACCTCTCTGTGAGTGTGTTCAGTGACAGGAAAAGAACAAGTTCTGAGAAGAGACCGGTGCAGTTTCCTCTCACTTCCCCGAAGCCTTGGAGAGTGGATGCTGCTGGTGGTGAGGAAGGTGTGTGGCTCAGCCCAGCTCCACTGGCCAGGCTGTGCTGTAAGAGCTGGAGAGAAAGCAGCTCCCATTTTGCAGCCAGTGGAGCCATTCACACAATCACCTTCTGTTAATTCTATCTGCAACATCAATTAAATTGTTTGTAGAAACTAATTGAATGTGGCTTAATCACACATCTTAATAGCTTTCCACGCTTTGAACTCGTTGTTAATTCCAGTAATAAAATGAAATGAGAGAACTGGCTGGGTAATTAGCGAGGAGGCTTGGGAAGAAATTGCAGTTTTATAGCATGCAATAAAAGCCGTGCGCTGGTGACCGCTCTCCCCGGCAGGCAGCCGGCTAGGGCAGCCGTTGTGCTGAGTTAGGGAAAATCCTCCAGCCCCTCCGAGACTCCCTGCCCAGGGGTGCCACCAGGCTCCCACCCAAGCAGGAGCAGCTTGGAGCCGCGTTGGGTTGGGTTGGTTAACTAGGAATTGCCTGGGGCACCAGAGGGTGTGTGTGTGTCTGAGGCCAGGTCCCCAGAGGCTGGCAGTGCAGGCAGGTGTGCTGCCACCCATCCCCGGGTCTGCTCTGGGGGCTGGATGCCTGAACAGGGGTCTGTGGAAAGAAAACAGTCCAAAGCAAGGTGTGGAGGTGCTGCAGAGAGGTTGTCACCCTTACAGGTCGTCACCCAAGGCCTCAGATCATTGCCCACGCAGCCCCCGTTCACCTGCCTCTTGGGGCCAAGGACTGGGGAATGCTTGCTCTCTAACTGGTCTTAGTCATGTCTTTACCTTCTTGGGTTTGGAACCAGACAGGAACCAACTCGGAGTTAATCCTTTTGGTGACCTCCTTGTGAACTGGAGCAAGCCCACAGCTCTCTGCAGCAGCCACAGTCTCTCCCTGGACAGTGTCTGCTGCTCCTCTCCCATCCCCAGCGCCAGGGATGCACCCACGTTCCGAGTCCCTGGAGCCTCCAGCTCAGTTTTCAGTCCCTGCTGCCCGAGGTCTGCAGGGCAGGGCAGTCCCCTCTGTGCAGCTCTCTGGAGATCACATTGGTTGGGTCTTCTTGGGACAGGAGTCACATCAGAGAGGGTCAGGGGAGAGCTGCAGTGCCCTGTGGAGCAGGGAGGGGTGGGACACAGCTCTCAGGAGACACTGGGGGTCTGCAGCCTTATTTTGAGGAGACAGAATATTAAGTGTGCATGTGGAGTTTTTGGTCATGCAATCAATACCCTACCAGAAGAAATTACGGAAGCACCAAGTTTTGGATACTGTGAAGCTGTGCAGGTGAATGAACAGGGAGTTGTCCTGAGTTGGGGTGTTTGGGCTTGAATTATGCTCACTGTGACCTGAGAGGGAATTTCCAGGGATCCCACTGGTGACACTGTACTACTCTGTATTATTTTATTAGCCGTTGCAGCTGAGTGCTTTGATTAAAAAGACAAGGCATGACAGGGAAGAACTGCTTGCCACCTGCGTGCTCTTTTGCTTCATCTAATCTCTGATCCCCAGCCAGGCTTCCACAAATGGGCTTGTCACGGCACCCAACTGCCCGTGGCAGCGTCCCCACGTTATTCATTTCAGAGCTGACTCGTTCTGGGCACTGAAAGCAAGAGCTGGCACTTCCCTGATGGCAGTTCTCAGGCACCAGCTAGTCCTGGGAAGAAGGCAGGCTGGAGTCAAGGCTTTGCATCCGTGTTGTCAGAAAACAGCTGGCTGTGGACCAAGGGAGAGCCACAGGGTCCTTTACCTCCATCCTGCCTGACTTGGGACTTGGGCAAGGGAGAGCAGCATGTCCTGAACTCCCAGACCAGCTCCCAGTGCCAACTGGGCAGTCACCGCAGGGGGGGAATGGATCCGGGTGTTAGTTCTGCTGGTGTGGATGAGAGGGGAGTTGAGGGGGCACCCAGGGCCGGGCTGATCCTGAACCTTCTGCCTCTCTGCTCTAGGATTACATGCAGAACGTCCACGGGAAGGAGATCGACCTGCTGAGAACCACGGTGAAGGTGCCGGGCAAGCGGCTCCCCAGGGCCACCGCGGCCGCGCCCGGCGCCAGCCCCAAGGCCAACGGGCTGCCCAAGGAGCGGAGCAGCACCCAGCTCAGCGGGGGCACAGGTGAGCAGGGGACCCTGGGGGAACCCTGGGGGGGAGCGGGGCCCTCCTGCCCCAGCCCAGCACTCAGGCCACGTTCTGCTGAGCTTCCTCCCGTGTCTTGCTTTCCCTGCTCTCGGGGATTGTCTTTGGAGGTGCTGGTTCCTCTGTGGGTTGCAGGAGAGCAGCTGTTGGTGGCATTTGTGCTGGTCAGTCTGCAGGGCAGCAGAGCAGAGGGACTTTAAACAAAGGCACAAACTCCCTGAGAGGAAGCAGTTGAGTCTAATGAGCTGCTGTGTATGGGGGAAGCTGTTGTTCCCTAAACCAAAGGAAATCTCAGCCAGGGATGTCTCTTGAGGCCTGGCAAGTTCTATTCTCTTTATTTCCTTTTTTTTGTGGCCCCCTTTTTCTTCCTCACCTTCCCCTGGAGAAACAGTATTGAGAGGGGCTTGTTTTGTAATTATTATTCTGTGTGCACATTCAAGAGGCACAGCTGCCACAGAGAGTAGTGGGAGGAGGAGGTTGGGAGGCTCTTTGGTTTCTCATGGAGTTCCTCCTTACTACCTCTCCTGCCGCAGGAGGTATCTCACCTTGCCCAGGGGGCTGCTGAACTTGGAATTTTCCTGCCCAAGTGTCCTAGGGCATTGGCATGCCTTGGCTTTGTCCTCAGGGTGGGTATCCTTGGCCAGGATGGACAGTTCCCACACACGTTCTTCCCCACCAGCTGTTGGCAGCAGTCTGGAACAGCAGGGGTTGGGGATCACAGGGGAATGCTGATCCTGCTGCTGGTAACGGCAATCCTTCCTGGCCTGGTGCCACCGAGAGGGAGCTCAGTGAGCACAGCCTGGTTTCAGTTCCATCCTGCCCCGTGCCCTGCTTGTGTCCTGTGGTCAGGGTGCTGGGGCTGTGCTTGACAGCATGCTGGAGCTGGGGACGTTGGGATGCTGCTGGAGGGAGTGCCAGGGGCTGGCTGGGGTCCTCAGCATCACACACACAGGGAACGGGATGTGCTGCCATCGCTGGGTTCGCTTGGTGCCAGGTGTGAAATAATAAGTCCTTCTGAACCCAAACTGCTGTTTCTGCAGAGGCAGAACCAGTCTGCAGACCAGATACGTGAGGACAGTTACTGTCCTGGTTGACCAAGGAGGTGCAGCTCCCCTGTGTCCTGCCGTGCTCTCTGCTGGGCTCTGCCATGCAGCACCACACACCTCAGCCAGCCCCAGGTGCCCACAGCTCCTGCCCCTCAGTGTAGGCACTTCCCCAGGGCTCCTGCTCACAGGAGGCTGTTTGAGCTGTAGGAAGAAGTCAAAGACAAACCACAGGAAAGCTTAAGGTGGTGTCAAATCAAATGCCCACCTAACCCTGTGTCTTGCTTTCAGCCCTCTAGGGCCCACTGGGCTCGCGGAACAGAGAGGGGGACATGGTGACCGGTGGCTGCTGCGGGGGCAGCACCGTGCAGAGCTGCTGGGGACACAGTGCATGGGGCTGACAGAGGGCAAGATAAATGTGAGAGGGGATGTGGTTTCCTGGCAGGGAGGGTAATGAGACGTTGGAATAGTTTCTCTGGAGAGCTGGTGCCCTCACACCTGCTTGGAGCTGTTTCCATGAGATCAATTTAGTTTCCACGAGATCTGCTGCACTCCAGCCCACGTGTGCACAGGGTGTTGGATGGAGGGACACGGGGGGGCTGTTCTCATCTAGGAACCCATGGATTTGAGCCCCCTGTCCACAGGCTTCTCTCTGGGCCCCTGGGCAGAACAAAGCTCCTGTGCATCCTGGAGCACGTGGCTCAGCAGGCAGCTCAGCCCTGAGACAGCAGCTTCATCAGGTGGGGTGTGCCCGTCTGGGGGGTCTGCGTGGGCCAGAAAGGCTTTGTCTCCTGCTACACAAATGGTGGGATGTTTTCTGAGGAATTTTTTCATCTCACTGTGATGCCTCCAAGGCTGTTGGCAGCTGGCGATGCAGTCACCACGGTAAGTGCCCTGAGATGATAAAAACCCTCTGAGGTGACTTGCTTCTGTGGGATTTGGGGTCAGGAAGGAGCCTGCCCTGGGTCATGTCAGCAGGGACCTTGCAGCTGAACCCCTTTTGGGGCTGGGGGTGGGACTGGGGTCTGACACAGGCTTTGGGCAGCTGCAGAGACATCGCCTCAAAATTTGCAGTTCTCTGCCAGGGCACAAGGTAATAATCAGAGGACAGGAGCTTGGGAGAGCTGAATGATTTGCTGTTTTACACCAGGAGTGTCTGGTTTAAACCAAACTGCCTGTGTTGAGGGTTAAAAGCAGGCAGCTCTGGTACCTTTGTGACCTGAACTCTGCCAAGGTTAGTAAGTGTGCTGATTAATGTTATGGACAGTAATATATATGTCCCTACATGCACAGTCCTTACCTGGGGCAAGAAAAGAAGTAGTAGATAAAGGGGAGGAGGAGGAAAAAAAAGATAAACATCTCACACTGCCCTGCATATGGATAAATACACATACATGCTGGTGATTATTCAAAATAACCTCCCAAGTAGGTACAGGCAGAATAACTTGGAGCTAAATGAAGTGAGAACAAGGGAGGAGCTTGTGTTTGTGCAGGGTGTGGGTCTCTGAGCTCAGTGGGTGGTTGCACCCTGGCATTTAATTGAAGGCAGCTTTGCTGTAGTCAGAGTTGGTTTTATTTTAGGTTGCATGTGTTCTCATTGCGACCCTGTTTCCAGAGGCTCAGAAGGTTGTCAGGCTTGGAAGCTGCCTCCTGCCCACCTGGGGCTCTCTGCTGTGTGCAGACACAGTGCTGCTCGTGCCCCTGGAGGTTCTGCAACCTCCCTCCTCAGGGGGAACCACAACCCAGCCAGACACAGCCTGGCTGGCCCTGCTGGAGCAGGAGTGGGACATAACGACCTCCCCAGGTCCCTCCCAGCCTCAGACATGTGTCATTCTCCAGTTGTTTTGTCAGTATTAAAAATGTGTCTCCAAGAGCAGTAAATCCTCAGAGATTTGGTGCAATGATGGCCTAGAAGTTCTGTCCTCAATTAGAAACTTTTTTTTTCTTTATCCTCAGAAAATACACTGGGATTTGCTGGGAGTTTTGGAAGTTGGTTACTGAAAGCTTGGGAGCACCTCATCTCCTCCTGGGCTGTCAGGAGCCCCTGGCAGGCTGCTCTTTGCCTCTCTGAGATATTTTTTCTTCACTTTCTAGCTGTAATGTCCTCCTGTCTGTAGTATCCATACCAGATTGAATTCTTGTATGAAATTTTACTGCTAAAGAGGCTGTCCAAAGACAGAAGAGTAGCTGAGATTAAGCATAGGTCTGTACCAGGTTTGGAGCTAACTGAATGCAAATAATCAGCATTACGGTGAAGGTTGGAAGGGACCTTAAAGACCATCAGGTCCCAAACCCCCTGCATGGGCAGGGACACCTCCCACCAGCCCAGGCTGCTCCAAGCCCCATCCAACCTGCCCTTCAACACCTCTAGGGAGGGGGCAGCCACAGCCTCCCTGGGCAACCTGTTCCTTTTCCAGCTGAGCTCTAAATGAAGCCCTTGACACCAGGGAGTGCTGAGGCAGGGCCTGGCCCATGTGCTCCTTGTGGAGCCCCACGTTGGGGCCTTGTGGGCTTGAGAGGCACGTTCCTCATCCGTGTCTTGACACAGGGTTTGCTGGTTGTGCATCGTGGTCACTGTCTTCCTGGTTGTGTCCTGGAAAGCCAAGAGGATGCCTGGGAAGTGCCAGCCAAGGGGAGCTCATCCGGAACATTTTGCATATACCTTCCAGAAGCATTTCTTGTGTGCCCAGTTATTTCCAAGGCACTTTCCTTCTTTTCCCCTTGTTCTTTGGACACTTGTTGCATGGAACCACTTGACCCTCTGATACTATGGTTCAGTCATGCTGTCTGCTGAGCTGTTGGGTGTTCCTGGCACAGTTCTGGCTTACGGTGAGGACTCTGCTGGACAACCCCTGAGGAGCAGCACGGTCTGGCACACAGCTTGCGTGCAGCTCTGGGGGGAGAGAGTTTCTGTGTATAGACAAAAGCTTGGTTGTGCCAGGGGGTCTCGGGACTGAGGGAGGGTGTTGGCACAGGGCTGACACAGTGTCCCACTGTGACAATAACCCCTTCAGTGGGACAGGCGTGTGAGGGACAGCAGTGAAATAATTTGTCTCTTCGAGCCACCCCTCCTTTGTACAGGCTCCACCACAGGCTTCTGTGGGCCAAATGTCCTACATCCCAGTGGCCTTTTCCTGGGGGCCACACGGGGAAGAGGGGATGATGTGACACTGGATTCCTGAAAAGCTGCAGGCATGTGGGATTGGGGAACTCGCCTCGATGAGCGCTCCTGAACATCTCATCACTTAGATGGGAACATATTGTGACTGATGTGCATGAAGGCCAAGAATATGTTACAGGTATAAGCAGTGCGTGGATATAAAGAGAGTAAATGCTCTTTATGATTTGTGAAGTGTTGCTCTTCATAAAAAAAGAGCCCAAGAAGCACATGGAGTAGCAAAGGTAGATGTTCCTCAACAAGCCATCAGTGCCACATGAAATGGGAGCAAAGGCAGGCCTTGGCAGGAGATGCACCACAGGCAGCTTGAGGTGACAGGGGAGGGACACCAGGGCACAGGCATGGCTGGGTGTCAGCTTCAGCATGGCAGTGGTTAGTTGTGGGGTACAGGAGGTGGTCCTGTGGGTGCCGAACCCCAGCTTTTGGAGCTGGGTGCAGACGTGAAGTGGTCTTGCTGATGGATGCTAAGACAGCATGACATGTTTTTACTCTTTGTAATCATTTAGTTCTAAACTTGGAGTGAAAAGTCAAATGTTCTCAGATCATGTGGTGAATATTTGTTTTACAGTGAAGTCTTCCTTCTTGTTGAGGGAAGATGAGCTAAGTTGGAAAATTCAGGGTGCATTGTGTGGAGAAGCAGTTGCCCTGCTGCAGACCAGGCTGCATAGAATTAGGCACAAGTGCTTCCCTTTATTGTCAAAGACTCCTAAAGACTTTGAAGGATCCATCTGTGCTTTTCTGCCTGTCTAATTTTCCACCAAAAGCACCTCATTCAGTCAGAGCATCCCTGCATCTGGGTTTTGGAGTCAGGCATGTCCTGAAAGGACAGTGGAACTTGCCTTTTTGAAAGGACCTTTTTGAAACCACTATTAGAAGTTCTCCACAAGCTGTGCGGACTGTGGAGACTTCTTAAGTCTCAAAGGAAGAGCACAGGTGGGTACTGGCTTTTGGAGACAGCTGGGAAAGAGCTCCTGGGAATTACTGCCCAGTCTTGTAAACCCTGGGTTAGGGGAGATAGTCCTGGCTTGGCCCCATGAACCCCTTTGTTCAGGGTTTGGGGCTGGAGCAGCCCTGGGCAGGGGCTTCTTTGCCCCATTTGTGTCTCATTCCATGCATTTTTCTGGCTTTTAGAATGAGGGCAGCTCTTACCCAAAGTGCAAGCTGGATGAAAAGGAATTTTTTTTAACTAGGAAAGGGCGAGTGGCAGCACAAGAAAAATACAGAGGCAATGTCAGTCAGCATGTAAAACAGCTCAGGTCAGCTGCAGCCCTGGGTTCTTGCTTTGCAAAGGGCTGTAGGGACCTACTCCAAAGCCGTCAACACAGGGGAGAAGGACATGAAGGGTATTAGTGCACATTTAGTGCACACAGGGGCAACCCCCAGAGCACCCCTGTCCATGCCTTGGCACTGCTTTGCAGCTGGGAAATGTAAAGGGAAGTTGAGCAGCTGAACACTGGAAAACTGCCTTTGAGTGAGAGGTGGAAGTGTAAGGGAAAACCAGCAGAGGTGGCTGGGATCTTTGGTTGGAGCAGCTACACGGGAGCGTAGCTACACAGCAGTTTGGGAGCAGAAGACTGCCAGGCCCAGCAGGCAGAGGCAGTGCAGCTGTTTTCCCTTCGCTAGGAATGCTGAGCAAAAGCAGTAGTCCCAGGGGAGGTGCTCCAGCCAGGATTGCACAGGCAGCCAGGCTGGGAGCTTGGAGATGGGAGCGAAGCAAACAGAGCCCGGGAAAGCCAGGGCTTGGTGCTGGGAGGGAGGCTGAGGGAGAAGGCTCAGCCTGCTCTGCAGGGGCTCAGCCTGGGACTCCCCTGCCTCCCGTGGGATCTGCTGCCAAGTGGGTGGGACAGCAGGGATGGCACCTGTGTCTCTGGGTGGAGGGGGCTGAGCACAGCGAGCTGAGCTGGGCTCCAGGCAGGGCTGGGAGCGTAACCACTGGGGTCGTGAATGTAGGGAAGAGCTGGAAGGGGCTGGTGCTGCTCGGTCACCTTCGCCCTGGGGGACAGGAAGGGCACTGGGTGCGGCGGTGGCAGAAGCTGCTTAGGGTGCCACGTCTTGCCTGATGCTCATGTTCACTGCCCAGTAACGAGGGTCCCGGTGCCCATGGTTCTGAGGGCTCACTGGGATCCAGTGGCCCGGCCCTGCAGGGAATGAGCCCCAGGAAGAGACACTGTGTTCCCTTCCAGAGCTGGTGGCGGGAGGAGGGGGCTGGGCCACAGCCTGGCCATGGCGGGGGCAGCGCCAGGGTCCCCCGGCCCAGCCCCCCGATGCTCTGCCTCTGCCGAGGGAGGGATGGGCTCCCCCAGGCCGGGGCTGCTGAGCCTGCTGTGATCATGTCACGTCGGGCTCCGTCGATGTTAACATCTCATTATCTTTGTTACTGTAATTACATTATCCGCTGCTTTATGCAGAATTATTCTCCGAGGACTAATTGATGGATCCATGTTTAATTCATTAATCATTAGCATCAAATTCGACAATTACAGTGCACACTGATTGTGGAATTTCAAATGTAATGAGGGAAGAATTAACAAAGAAAAGGGAAAACCTGTTTCCCTGGCATGCCGCTGCTCGCCACGGGGGACAATGACATTGAGGGAAGAAGAGGCAGCAGAGAGCAGGGTGGTGCAGGTCATGGCAGAGGAGAGGCTGGTGGGATCACCTTGTGCCTTTCTCCTCGTGGCTGCACAATGTGTTCTTTCAGGTCAGAGCAGGGCCATTAATCTCCTCCAAAGGAGTGGGTATTTGGGTCCTGAGGAGCAAAAGCTCAGCTCTCGTTCCTGCAGCAAAGTTGCCTTCTCCTCCCCACATACAGCCTCCAGGTGCAGGAGCAGGGCCCTCAGAAACGTGGCAGGTTTCTGGGGACACCAGGAGCATTCCCGGGCACAAGTGTGCTCACACAGCTTGCAGGGAAAGCCGGCTGGTCAAGGTGTGTGTCCTCAAAATGAGCTTTCTGTGCCCATAATCCTGTGGCTGGTCTGTTCCCTGCAGGGTGTGTGGGCCCTGCTCTTGAGCCCTTGGCTGCCTCTTGTCAATCCAGCATTTCCTTCTCTGAGGCAGGAGTCCTGTAACTCTGCTCTTTATTTTGTGCCTGGTGACGAGCTAGCAGGGAAGCCCAGCAGTTTCTCCAGTCCTGCCCCATCAGCCAGTGGATCTGCTGGTCCCAGGAGCCAGGGTTGGTGCCGTATCCATGCACGGCTGTTTCGGCACCAGAGGTGGGTACTCTCCTTCCCTCCCTCCCTCCAGATGTGGTCTCCTTACTTCTGGAATTGAGCTGCTCCTGCTTCATATTTCAGTGGTCCTTGCCCCTTCAGTCAGTCTGAGGTTGTGGACAGGCCTTCCCTGGCACATTGTGTGTTAGTTAAACAGCCAGAGATCAGAGTGTCATCCAATTGTTCTGGCTGGAAAAGACCCTTAAGATTGTCGAGTCCTACAAGCCCAGCCCTGCCAAGGCCACCACTGCCCCATGTCCCTCAGCACCATCTCCAGGGCTTCCTTCCAGGCATGAATTGTTCCCCAGATCCAACCTCCACCTCCCCTGGCACAACTTGAGGCCGGTTCCTCTTGTCCCATCCCTTGTTCCTGGGGAGCAGAGCCCGACCCCCCTGGCTCCAACCTCCTCTCAGGCAGTTGCAGAGAGTGAGAAGGTCTCCTCTGAGCAATAAGGTTTCCCTTGCTTTTTTTTCTGTTGTCACCCTTGACTGAACAGTGGCACCTGGCTGCCAGCTCGTGTCCAGTCTGCATCCGTGCAGAGCAGAATCTGGATCTAAGTGGGATCTCCAACTCGTTTGCCAGGCACGCAGCCCCTGGGGCTTCCCCAGAGCAACTGGGAAAGTACAATGGTAGTTCCTG
>NW_009953300.1:116276-117468 GCF_000747805.2 Chaetura pelagica
AAGGCGCAGTAAGTTGGACGTGGGGACTCCAAAGCTGAAAGGCTGAGGTTGGTTCTTCGTTGGTGTGGGACCTTTATCCTTCCCACTCAAATGTTAATGGGTTGTTTGTAGTCTGAAGATGGAGCAGAGATCAGAGATTTTATAAATTTATCTGTAATTAATACTTTGAGTCATGAATCATGTATAAAATCCTACAAATTCATATGTATAAGTGTTATAAATTCACTATAACATTCATATAGTGGCCTCTTAGGAATGTTTATCTGGCTGCCTGGAGTAGGAGGATGAATCCAAATGTGGTGTTGGAACCGTCACATTCCAGACTTTATGCTGAGTAGAAGCTGGAAGTTGTGGGTACTTCCTGGTGGGAGCAGGAGATCATCAGGATGAGGAGTGACATGAGGCAGGACAGTTCGAGCAAACCTTGGTGTCCAGTTCTTGTGGTGGGCAAAAGCCTGAAGGACCAAGATCAACTTGAGGTTTTATTTGCTCAGGCTACAGTTATGGTGCATTTCGTCTTCCCAAGTGTTGTAGCTCTTTTCTCTCAGCTCTGATTTTTTTTCTTTCTAAAAGAGGCAAACTGAGACAAAGAGATGGTAAAGCCAAACCTGTCAAAAGCGTCTCCTAACTGTGTGCCCCCAGCTTGGAGCCTAAGAATTGCTTTTTCTTCCCCAAGAACTCAGCCTTTTTCAGCCCTGTAAAGTGTAGCTGTGAGCAGTGAGCTCCTGTTTATCAGTCATCAGAGTCTCCACCTGGGCACTCAGAGCAGGAGGAACACGTTATTAGTGGCTGTTTTTGACAAGTGTTGGTATAAGTGACTTGAACAGTAGTTCTGGGAATTTTACAGCAGTGTATGGATTAGATCCCAGGTCCTCAAAGGAAATAGTCAGCTCCTTAACCTTGGGCTGCCCCTGCTTTCCCTGCTGCATTTTGCTTTGTTCTTTTGGGCATCTTGATCCTGCAAGAGACCTTTTAGAAGTCTTGCAGAGAACAGACCACTCCAGTCCTTGTTTCCATCCCTGTCATGCCGAGGTCTGGGCTGGTCCCTGGACTCCCAGTTCCCCTCCAGCCACTAGTCTTCACATGGGCAGGAGATGTGCAAGCACTGCCTGGTGCCACGGCCACCCCAGTGCCTGGAGGAGGTGGTGGTGGTGTCGGGCTGTTGGTTGGCACTGTGCTGAGCATGGTCTCT
>NW_009953300.1:117506-133883 GCF_000747805.2 Chaetura pelagica
CCTGGCACCCAAGGACAAGGTGCAGTGCTGGGCTGTGGAGGTGCCGTGTGGTGGTGGCAGCACCATTTGCACGTTCTCCCCATGGTTCTGTTTCCATCACTGCACCCGCAGGCATCAGGATGGTTTTACCCAGAGTGAGTCTGCCCTGGGGGCTGGAAGGACATGCTTCCTGCCAGGGCTGAAGTCAGAGGGGCGAAGGTGTTAGAAGTTTATCTGGAGCAGGAAGGTGCAGGCCAGCACTGCAGGTCTGCACTGGGCCCTGCTGTGACACATCAGCTGGAACTGCTGATCTCCTGGTTGTGAAATGGAAAGGCACAAGGAGCTGCTCAGCTGGGGCACCCTGGACGCTGTGGGAACATGCAGAGTTGTTACTGAGTTGTGCAAATTGGATTGTGTTTGCACCAGCCCAGAGAGGAGAGCTGGGGGGCCTGTGAGGCAGAGCAGCAAGGAGCAGCTCTGATGGGATCCCTCCTGAGAACTCATAGCCTGTGTTTAGTCTGTGGCAGCTCCTTGCTGCCAGTCCACGTTCCTCATTACATCTGAAGACCATTTCATCTGCATTTGAGCTGTTACAGGAAAATACTGGTGGCCTATTCAGTCATACAGAACAACTATTCCTGTGGTGTCATTTCCCAGCTGTACTGGGACTCTGCAGACATTTCCCATGATGCTGCAGCTCTCAGGGAGTTGATGACCCAACTATCTTGAACATATCAAGTAGCTTTATCTACCACTTGGTTTTCATAAGGGCCTTATGCTCCTACTGTCAGATTCTGACTCCTCTCTGGAGGGGGTGAGCCAGGAATGGTGCTTGGGAGAAGAGCTGCCTGCTTCACCGTTGCTGGGAGCTGTAGAAGCTGTTGCCCAGCCATGAAAATGAGGTGTCAGCTCCTGCCCAGTGGCCAGGGTTCAGTACAAGCATGGGGTGAAGGGCAGCATGGTCTTGCTTCAGACCTGCTCTTCTTGTGGGCAGAAATCTGGCTGCCCTTCTCACCCCCAAGGCCTCACTGCTCGGGAAGTGTGAGCACTCTGCTCCTGAGACCTGTAGGTTGGACACACTTTGTTGTCAGGTTTCTGAAAGCAACTTCTCTGGTATGTAACAGGCTGCTCTGGCTATTCCCCTTCCAGTTGTCACCCTCATCCCCAGCTGTCTTCCAGAAGATCCAACCCTTCTACCTTTTGCCCTTTTGACCACAGCCAGGGATGCCAGTCACGTTCCCCAGGAGTGTGCAGGGTGGACGTGCTGGCATGTGACTTCTACCTGTCACCTTGGCTTCACCCAGTGTGTAGAGCTCTGCCATCTCCTGACAAACCCTGTGCCCAGGGGACGTGTGGGACCTTCTCAGGTCTCTGCCCCACGCTGCCCTCCCGGGGAGCTGCAGCCCCCCACACTGCACCCTGTCTCTGGGCAAGGCACGGGCTGTGCCTCAGCCCCAGTGTCCCCATGGGGACCTGCAGGTACAGGCACATCCTGTGGAGGTGGCCAGGAGTGTTGTGAGAGCACCCAGCCAGGCTGGGCCCGTCAGGATCACAGAATCATTTTGGTTGGAAAAGACCTTTAGGATCATTGAGTCCAACCATTAACCTAGTTCTACCAACCATTAACCTAACTCTACCACCCATTACCTAACTCTGCCCAGTCCAGTGCTTAACAGCCCTGGCTTTGCTGTGCCTCCTGGGTGGGCTCCCTTGCCCAGAGCAGCCAAGGAGTGAGGCCGTGTCCTCTGGCCCCACCTGGAGCCCCTGGTCCTCAGGGTGGGCAGAGCCCTGGGAGGGTGGGCAGAGCCCTGGGAGGGTGGGCAGGGAGAAGCTCTCAGGAGGGCTCAGAGCTCAGGGGGAGCTGCCAGTGCCAGCTCTGCTCCCCACCCCAGCTCCCTCTGCCCTCCCTGACGGGAAACCAGAGATTGATTTTCTCCAACCCAACAGTATAATCACTAACCCTAATTAGAGATAATTACTAGGACTTGATACACTTATTACTTGCTAGAACACTAAAGGAGCTGTGCATTGCAGGGCTGAGCAGGAAAAAATGCTTCAGAGAAAGTGAGGAGGAGAGGGAGAACAGAGGGGAGAAAAGAGCAAGGCAGCCCTGAGGGGGTGATGCTGAGGGCCCTGCCCAGGCAGGCAGGTGGCCAGGGCAGCCAGCAGCCCTCATTCCTACCAGCATCCTGCATTTCTGAACATCTGGTCTGGGTGTCTTGCACCAGGCACCTGGAAAAATGAAGCTAGTATAATTAGTAGCCACCTGTGAAAATCTCAGTATAAATAACTTGCCAAGGAAGATGGGGTGAGAGGGTAGCTGATGTTCTCCTGGGGTGGACTGAGGACTTCTTCCAGAAAAGCTGCTTTCCCCTCCACACCGACCAGGCTTGTGCTGCAAAAGGAGAGGGGCAGGGGAGCAGCTTGTACAGTCAAAAGGCTCATTCCCTTTCTGCTGTCTGCCAGTCTTGCTGCCAGCTCCTCACTCCTGGAGTGCAGGCTTCAGTTCTGCTTCCCTCCCTGCCCTCTCCTCTGCTCCCAGGCACCAGTGGGGTCGGGGTCTCTGTAGGGTGTTGCTGTGTGCCAGGCAGCCTGGGTGTGCAGAGTGAGCAGGGATGTGTCAAACCTGTTGTGAGGGACAAGCTTCAGAAACAGGAGTTGTGTCAGAGGGTATGATGCAGTTCTAGCCTGGGCTGAGCAGCCTTCTCAGCTGTTGGCCTTGGTGAACTGGGAGCACCTGCTCCCAGTTTTCATCATTCACTGGTTTTTCATCATTCACTGCAGTACTTGTCCAGGTCCACGCTCTGCAGCAAACCCAGGAAGTTTTGGGTCTGCTTCCTTCCTTCCTGCAGTTTTACATCAGGCTGAACTTCCTGCTTCCCATTGTGCCTGCAAATGTTGATCTGTATTGTTGCAGCCTGCAAGGAGCATCCATCTCCCTCTGCCTGCCTGGTGATGTCTTTTGGACTTCTCAGCTGCACAGAACCTTTTCTGGTTTGTATTTTATACACTATTTCTTGTATGTTTTCTGCAGCTCATGATTTCAAGTCTCCGTGGAGTCTGTAAGTGACCCCTCTGGTCACATTAACAGACAAAGGAAGAGATGTGACACAAGGACTATTTTTCCTCCATCCACTTCCCACTGCTTATTCCCAGCTCCTTGGTCTGCATGTCTCAGAAACAGGTTCTGAAGTATTTTTCTATGACATGTTGGAGAGTAAATGACAGTATCATGGTAATAATACTGGAGGACTTAGCCAAGTGACACTGAAGCTTCCTCAGGCTTTCTGGATCCCCCTGGTTAAGAGCAGCAATGCAGCCCCCATGGAGACTGCCAGTCACCCTCAGCTAAGTAGATGGGGTGAGTGAATTACAAAGTAAAACTGAGTAGTGGCTTAGATAAAAGTAACCTTGACTTCGTTGTACTGGTGTTCAGGCAGAGTAAAATTCAAATGAGAAATAGAGAGTGTTAAACACACACAGGCACAGACACACGCACACAAGAATATATATCTGAGCCAATTTCACAAAGCTGAAAGCAATTATGAACCAGGTCATTTGGGAGAAAGAAACAGAAAAAAAAAAAAGTGAAGCATAATTAGGAGGTTTTTAGGAACATTTTACAGGATACTAAAAAGTTAAAATCAAAAGGAAGATTGCACTGCTTAAAAATGTATTAATCTGGGTTAGGAGGAGATGTAAAGTATTAATTCTCTGTCCAGGTGCAAAGAATGAGAAGAGGTGGAGGGGAGTGAGGTGAGTAGTGCCAGCAGATATTGTACAACTGTGTGTCTGCATCTCTGTATATAAAAAGCAATCAAAATAACAGCAACACGATTAATAATCAATAAGTATGGAGCAGGAGTGGAAAGCTCCAGCCGGCAGGTGGTTGGTAGCACCGGTGTGGTCCTGCCTGGCCAGCTGGAGCTGCGGTGGAGCCTGGCTCTGCCATGGAGCCCTTTGCCAGAGCTCCACAGACCAACATCTGCTGGGAGTGATTAATGGTGAGCAGCCCTCGCAGTGACCCTTTGGGCTGTGTGGGAAGCATTCCAGCTCCCGGCGTTCCCAGACCTGCTGGTTGCAGCCACACAAAGGGCTGGTTCCCCCGTTTGGTCGGGGCTGCAGAGGAGCCTCCTGCCTGCCCAGAGCTCGGCACCAGCCAGGCTGAGGGGAGAGGTTGGTGCATTCAGCAAGTGGTGCTGTTGGTAAAGAAGCGAGGAGGAAAGCCAGTGGTGAGGTGGGAGCAGCAGTACAGCCCAGCTCTGGGGGCAGCTGCCCACCCAGCCACCACCTCTCTCCAAAAGGCCTTGGTGCCTCAGCTGGTGGGACACAGCCCATCTCAGAGCTCCTGCCTGAGCCTCTCCTCTCTGCTATCTCCCAGAGGGCCAGAGAGTCTTTCCTTTTCCCTCATAGCTGCTTTACTGAAAAAAACAAGACAAATCCTGCACCTCAGCTCCTACTGTTGAGCCATATATTGAGCTTGGAGTCCTGTGTCCTCCTTGGTGCCTTTTCCTGCCCTGGTCTCAGTGGTAGCTCAGGGTCCCTCTCACCAACATGTTCTGCCTTTGCACTCACCCTGTGCCTTGGTGAACTCCTGCTGCAGCAGCTGCCTTGTCCACAGCATCTTCATCCCTGTATCGTGGTGGGTTTAGCCTGGGAATCATGAGAACAGTCACTGTTCATAGATCTTACCAAGTTCCCAATCTTCAGCTTGCACATGGTCCATGGAGACTCCACATAACATACAAATAAAAGTGATGGATTTGGTATCTGAAGCTCATTTCCCAGCTCACCTTCCCCCCTCCTGGTTAGTTTCAGGAGCCTGCATTACCATGGTTGCACAAGGGGATACAGAACAGGTAACCAGCCGAGTTAAAGACAGTGAAATGATTTTTTTTCAAGTTTATTAGGAACTAATGAATCCTAAAACCAGCATTTGTTCATTACTGTACGGAAATAGTAGAATGGCTAATAAGGAAAAAAAGAGAAGTGTTCAGTGAACAGTTTGGTGTCTGGGAAGAGGCAAGATGATGTATCTTAGCACAGAGTGATGAATTCTTCATATCCAGCTGTAATTAGGAAGCATATTAAACAGCAGGTAGGAGATGTAGATATGTTTGAATCAGCAAGTCTGAATTATTTAATTCAGGAATTCTAGAAGATGTGGTCAAGGTCTTTCTGAAGTGTTGATGGTGGCTGTCAGTTTTGGGATGGAGAGGACTTCTAGAGGCTGAAGTTCATGAATTTCATGTTTCCGCAGGATGAGAATGAAACTGAGACTGGAAAGGGCTCAGAGAATGGCTGGAACACAACGAAACACTTGCAAAATGTGCCTTGTGATGAAGGATTTAAGGAGCTCAAATTAGTTTATCAAAGAAAAGGTTAAGAGATTGTTTCAACACCATCTGTAAATACCTGTGTAGGAACAAAAATTTGGTAATAGGGATCTCTTTATCAGACAAAAATATACCAAGCTCCAATGACTGGTAGCTGAAGCAAGACAATTCAGACTAGAAGTAGGGTGCAAATTTCAACAGTGAGGGTAATTAACCATTGGAGCTTCTCACCAAGAGTTTCTGTGGTTTCTCTGCCACTGACAATACTCTAATCATGATCAGCAGATTTGCTGAAAGATGTGTTGTAGTTTGGACAGGAGTAAATAAGTGGGAGGCTTATGGTGTGATGTTGTGCTATGCAGAAAAGATCAGACAATCAGAGGGCTCCTTCTGGCTGTGTGTGACTCCCTGTCCAGTCCTGCTGTCACTTGCTTTCCCGGCAGATCCGCTGATTCCTGCTCAGCTCCAGGCGCCCTTCCCTGGCAGCGGAGCTGCTGGGGAGCAGGTGGGGCTCCATGGGTCTGCCTGGATGCTCAGAGAGGGAGAAGGACTGAGTGGCTGTGGCTGCTGGTGGCTCCTGGGAGTGCTCTTGCTGCCCGAGGGCTTTGGGAGGCAGCTGTCCCTGGAGTACCTGTTTGAAGGCTTCTCAGCTCTTCTGGCTGTGCCTGGAATCAACCATGACCTGAACCAGGGGTGAGTCTGTTGTGTTCCTGGAGATGCCCTGGCTTATCTTGTGTGCCCTGGGTTTTGGCTGGGAGATGGGAGCAGTCTGTAGTGACCACGTCCTGTTCAGCTCTCCCCATCCTGCTGCAGGCAGATTGGGTTTTTGGCCCTCCTGGAGATGCCTGGACCATGCAGAGCTGTTTCTCCTGGCGGATTAGCGGTGGCAGGAGCTGGGGTGTTACACGTGCATATGTCCAAAAATGTGCTCTCCAAGTGCAGATTCCCCTGTGCCAGAGCATCTGTGAGGCCCAGTGACAAGCAGTGGCTCCCACTGTGTGCAAGCTGGCAGGTCCTGATGGCCTTGCTAAGAAGCAGGGCTGGGAAACCCAGGTCGCCTGCAGTTTGGATCAGTGATTCTGCTGAGACATTCACTGTTGGCAGAGCTGGGAAGATCTGTCATCCCTGAGCATGCCCGGCCGTGCTTCTGGGCCTGTATAGGTGTTTGGCACTGGTGCCACCTCCTGAGGAGAACTTGGGTTTTAGGTCTTTCAAATGCCAGGTCTCCATCCTGCTGCTTTAGGCTGATAAGAGCTCGCCTGTGTCTTTTGGCCTCATTTCTGGTAGGAGCTGTTCAAGAGGAAGGAACTGAGTCTGTCCAGCAAGCAGCATGCAGGGCTTGGTTCACAAAACCAGCCTGATAGAGGCTTCTGGCTCCAGATACGCTCCAGACTTGCTCCAGGAGTGTGGGCAGCGCTGGGAACAGCGGCCACGGGAGCTCCCAGGGCAGCGACATTCCTGCGCACGCGGCAGCATCTGCCCCTCGATGAAGAGCAGTGAGTTATGTCCTTACCAGCAGGGGTTCCACAGGCAGGCAGCTCAACCAGGCTCATTGGCTTTCACCTCCCCTCAAGAACCAGCTGGTTTCTCAGAGCTGAGGCAGTTCCCACCAGCTGGAGGTGGGTTCCCATCCAGCCCCCCCCATGCAGCCATGGAGCAGAGTCTTGGGGTCCCCACAGCTTTTGGAGAGACTCTGGGACATGCTCTGGCTGCAGACACCAACAGAGAGCCAATACTCTGAGGTGACTTGCAGGGATTCTTGTTTTTATTTGGAATAAATGAAGATCAGTTGGCAACAAGTACCTTAAAGTTTTGGTTAATGGGTAGTGGCAGCTGGTGTCCCTCTGGGACACAGTCTGGCAGAGACTGAACAGCTTCAATCTGCAGAGGGCTTTTGGCCACTGTAGTACAAGAGAGAACCAGGTTTGCTCTGTGCCAGAGTGTCCTCACTGGGAATCCTGGGTGGCCTCCATCACCATCTACTGCCAAACAGCCACCATCTGCTACAGTGTGGGGCAGCATTCCTCTTCCAGCACCTACAGGGCCTGGCACTTCAGAGAAGACTGTGCTGTCCTGGGCCATACAGGGAGACATCCCCAAACTGCTGTCTGTGCTGGTGAAACAGCCTCTCCATGGCCCAGCCGGGCTGCAGACACTGTCACTCACCTGCATTAAGGAGACATCTGGCTTCACTGGGAGCTTCCTCAGAAGTGGGCGTCAGGTGCTGGTGGTAGGAGGTAGAGCTGATGTGTCACAATTTGGTTTCCCCAGTGCTGCTCAGGTCACTGTGTGCTCAGGGAAGAGGAGGAAGTGGTCCTTTCCTGAACGAAGCTTGTCAGGGATGTTGGTATTTCTAGTGTTCTCCTATTCACAAAGTCTGTGATGTGGCATGTCCATGCACCTGGTGTTGCTGATCCTGGGAGGCTGGTTGACTAACAGGATTAGTGGAATGGAAATCACCTTTGTTTTCTGTACCTGTTCCACCTTGAATGAGTGTTTTTCAAGGTGGTAGCTTGTGCATGAGGACTAGGTGAGGTGTGGTGCCAGCTTTGTTCAGGAGGTGGGCACACTTCCCAGTTGTGCCTTACTTCATCTTGCACACCAGGGGTCACGTTTGATGTCACCTCCTTGTGCACAGGTGAGACCACACCTGACTGTCCAGCCTCAGTGGTGGTGTGTTCAGTGATGCTGTGACAAGGCAATACTTGCAGAATTCCTCCTTCTCCTGTGTCCTCAGTTAGGAGGTCCAGCCTAGTGCAATCCAAATCCCACCTGTGTATTATTTTGCCAAATCACTGGGAGGATTGGAGAAGCAGTGATTGGGAGAGCTTAGCTTGAGGGGTCAGGGAGAGTTCAGTTCCTGGAGGCTTTGGCTCAGTAGTAGTATTTACATGTAGCCTTTTATTCACCTTTCATTTTGCTTGCCTAATTTAAAGGAAACATATTTAGCAACTGCCAGTGGTGTCACTTCCGAAGGGAAGCAATTCCTGAGAGCTCTCACCTTCTTGGGGCCACCTGGCAGAGATCCCAGGGACAAGCCAGAGTTGTGGAGCCTAGAGGTCTGTGGGCCAAGTGAGCTGCTGGGCTGGGAGGAGGTTTCTCTGCAGCTGGGAGACTGCAGGCAGCTGGTGAGAAGTGCAGGGAGCTCCTGGAGAGACTGCAGAGGCTGACAGGAGCTGTTCCTGGAAGTCTTAAGCAGCACCATTTCATTTCAAGATGACATTTTCAAATTGGGCCTGGTTCTTCATGGTGTCAGGCTTGGGAGGCTGGTGCAGGGCTGGCTGGGCACCACCTCTTTGGGTGAGCACCAGCTCAGGGGAGCATCTCCTTGGGTGAGCACCAGTAAGGCCAAGCAGGGCTGTGGGGCAGGCTCTGGAGGTGCTTCCTTCCCTGCTGCCAGCACTGGCTCCTGCTGCCCAGCCTCACCCACTGCCTGCTGCCACAAAGCTGAGATGGTCCGTGCATGGGGCAGGTCCAGGGCTTGCCTTGGCACATCCCTGGTCAGAGCAGGAGCTCTTGGGTGTTGTGGCAGCCCAAGCTGCTGCTCAGAAGGGTGGTGGAGGGGCAGGGTCTGCAGGCTGGAGCTCCCAGCAAGGCTGGGGTGAAGGTGTGAGGGGCAGCCCCAGGCTCCTGGGGCTCTGCAGGACTCTCCTTTTAGCGGGAGGAGCCTCTCCCAGGTATGATGCCCTTCTCTCCTCCCTCTCCTCCGTGGCTGGGATGGGGCTGGCAGGCACTGGGGCTTGTCCCATCCCACCCTATCCCATCCCGGCAGCATGGTCCCCAGGACCCAGCGCTTCCCGGTCCCAGGGAGCAGCCTTGTCCCTGGCATCAGGCTCCCTCCCACGGGGAGGCGAGAGGAGATGGATGCGGCAGTCAGGAGCGGAGCGCCAGCTAATTACCCTTCCGAGTGTGTCTTGTAAATTAAGGGCTAATTAGAGGCAAAGTCAGTGTCATGGTTTTACACGTGTTTCTGTGGCGCTGAACAAGGGGAGGGAAGAAGGGAGGGGAGCAGCCAGGCTGGAGGCAGCCGAGCTCTGGGCTCTGCCAGGACCCCTCAGATCGCCACGCAGGGAAGGGGGATTTCTGCCCTGTGCCAGGTGGGCTGGAGGAGACAGGGGAGGCACATGAAGGGCAGAGCTGGTGCTGGTGGCCCCATCCCTCCTCCCTCAGCACAGCCCCATGTCCCCTCTCTGGGGCGTCAGGGCTCCTTGAGGTCCAGACACATCCAGCCCCAGGCAGCACTCAGGCACCGGTGACATTCAGATCACTGAAGAAAGGTGTATCTGTCCCTGGTGTACAAAATGTGCAGCTCCATGTGGGGGTTTTGTGGGGCTCTGATCTTGGTGAAGGGTGGCTAAGCACTGGAATAGGGTACCCTGTGAGGCTGTGCAGTCTCCCTCCTCAGAGATACTAAAAAACCGTCCACAGTCCAGGACAGCTGACTCTGGATGGCCCTGCTTGAGCAGGGGTTGGACAGGAGGACCTCCAGGTCCCTTCCAGCCCCAGTCATTGTTGGGTTCTGTGACAGCAACATGAGGCTGTTTTCAGGTGGTGAAGGCCCCAGGACAGGTGAGCTGTCCTGGCTGTAGCAGGTGTTCACCTGTTCTCCAGCCTGCATCTGTGAAAGGATCCCACTTAGACACCATGAAAGGAGCTGCTCAGCCTCTCTTAGCCCTGTGCTTGGCCACTGGGTGGCCAGCTCAGGCAGAGCAGGGGGCTCTGGCCAGGGACCTGTGTCTTGTATGGGCACCCTGCAGCTGGAGCACTCAACGGGACAGCCAGGAGGGCTGGAGGGTCCCCACATCTGTGCCTCTGGGTGGGAAGGAGGAGAGGTAGCTGTGAGGTAAGGAAAGGGACCCTTTGCTTGTCCTCGAGCTCCCAAAACACCGGCTCTAGGTAGCTGGAGCTGATGCCTTGAGGGAAGGCATGGAAAGGGCTTGTAGTGTGCAGGTGTTGGGTCATCCCTCCCTCCTTTCCAGGCTGCCAGCAGCCTTGAGCAGCAAGGGTTTTGCTCCCCATCAGAGCTGCTCTGTTTACTATTCTGGAAATTTTGGATATTTGTGTAATCCAGAACCATTTGACCCATTTTTTTATCTCTGAGTGGTGTTGTCCCAAAAATGCTCCTTTCCTGGGGGTTTCAAGGTCTGGGCTCAGCTCAAGGGGTTTCCAGCTAGTGGGAAGAGGCTTTTCCACCCTGAGACCCCCGCTTACCAACATCTGTTCCCCAGCTTGTCCCTTTGACATCCTCCATGTGATTTCCCATTCACTTCTTGTGCCTCCAACATGTTGTGTTTCTTGCTAGGGACACACAGGAGTGAAGTTAAGGACTGGGGATGGGCACACTGGATGTGGGGAAGGTTTGTGTTTGTCCAGGTGCCTAAGGCTACAGTGAAGACTGTGAGCAGACCATGAACTCCAGCTGCGAAGTTTGGCTGGAGAGGGAAGCTGTGTGCCAGGATGCCTGGCTGTACCCAGGTGCCAGGCTGAAATACATCAAGCTGGGTGTCCCTCTGAGAAGGGGTGTGTGCTGGGCTCCTCTGGGGGTGATGCACTGGCACCCTTTGGGAGAGAAGAGCCAGTAGAGCCCGTCGTCACGCAGGGCCACCCGGGGGGACTCCTCATGGGGTCCGGGACATCTTCTCCTCCTTCCTCTGTGCTTCAGAGCAGCTGTTGGCCCGTGCTGAGTTCGTGTCTCTTGCAGGTGCTCCCCACTCGACCAGCAGTACCTCCCTGCACTCGGAGCGCTCCATCAGTGGCATCAACTTGGTGGGCTTCAGCTCCAAGCCCGACGGGATGCACCAGCGCTCCTACTCGGTCTCCAGCGCGGACCAGTGGAACGAGGCCGTGGCTATCCCTGGCAGCTGCCCCAACCCCTGTAAGTAGCACTTCTGACCCTGCTCAGCTGCAGCAGCTGGGAGGTTTATTCTGGTAATGGGGTGGACCTGAGCTCTGCCCTGTGGCTGCAAGCCCAGAGTTTGCTGACAGGTGTCGGACACAGCCTTGGGTACTTGTTGGAACTGTCCACCTTGGTGAGGGACTGCTGGTGGTGTCCAAACCAGGGGGGAAGAGCTCTCCTGCTGGACATGGTAAGGGACTCTCCCTCCAGCCAAGGGGTGTGTGTCAGCAGCAGGACTGTTCTGACCTTGCTTCTCTGCCAGCCCCACTCTCAGCTCACCGTCTGAGAAGTAACCATTGCTTCCCCCATCTCTGCTCCTGGCTGGCACCCCCAGCTCCCAGGTTTTGGGGCACTTGACGGAACAGGAGTAATTCCTGCCTCGGGAGCACACAGTGAGAGCAGCCCACCCCCTCCCCCCACGCTCACTCGCTCTCTGCGATGTTTCAGGACAGTTGAGTGAATTAAAATAATTCATACATTTCCCAACGTAGCCACTTTGCCGAATTGGAAAATAAATGCTTTTGTGCTGCATTCATCACTCCTTCGTTCCTGGCTCTGCCGCCGCACTAAAAAAGCAGTTAAATGCACATCAAGAGTGGAGGAGCCATTTCCATGCCTGCTCGCCCCTTGTAGTTCTCATTAGCGCGGCAGCCGCCCCCCCGCCCGGTCCCAGGGGCTTTCGCAGTTTAAAGAGAGCCTCTTTATGATCATTACCGGAGTCCGACTGTGCGGGCGCCATTTGCAGCTGAGGAGGCTCCTCATTTGTAACTGTGAAAAACTATCAATTTCAGCGCGCCTGATGCAGCGGCTCCATCATTGGCCCCATCAGCTCCCTGCTGGAAGCGAATTAATCAGACTGTTACTGCTGATGGGGCAGCGCAGGCGACGGGAGCGGAAGGGCGCAGCTCTGAGCATTAATGTGCCGCGGCCCCCCCGGCCCTCGCCTCGGACACGGGGCGCTCCAGGGCGGGCCCCGGGGGCAGCAGGTGCTGGGTGGGCAGCTGCTCCGCGCAGCCCTCGGGACGCTGGCATGGGTGCCAGGATCATGCTGGGCTGGTTCCCGCTCCAGAGCAGGGTCCTCCCCGCTGGTGGCCCCTCCGGACCCAGCAGCAGGAGACCCGCGTGCCCCTGAGGCCGGGCGGGCAGGACTGTGGTCGGGTCGCTCGGTGCCTCGGCACAGGTGCCTGTTGTGACACCCCTCAGGACAGCAGGTTCTGCCTGCGTGGCCCCGGGGACCATCTGGTCCCCCTCCCTGCAGCCCCGCTGCACAGCCTCGGTGAATGGCCTGGCCACGCTGCGTTTTGCCCAACCCTGGCTCTGGCTAGAGTGTCCCTGTCCATGGGAGGAGCCTCCGTGCCTCTGCCACCCAAAGAAATGGACCTCTTCCAGGCAAGGTACCCTGGAGACTGACATGAGCAGGAGCTGAGATGCTGCTGCTTCTCCCTGTGACATGGAGGGCTGAGAAGCTGACTCTCGAGCACTGATGTAGCTGATCTGCTCTGCCCGGGTCCTGCTGCACTGTGCTCACCCGAGCCCTGCGGGTCAGCCCTGCTGTGTCCTGCCCTTTGTCAGTGGCCCACGGACATGCCACCAGCCCAGCTGTGCTGGGGGGTCTGCAGTGTACAAGGGGCGACCAGCCAGGCAGGGCTGTTGCCCCCTGAGCAGCCTGACAGACCTGTTGCCCAGTGCTGGCAGTGCCATCCCCCTGGGCTGGTGGGACACCAGCAACTCGTACCTCTTGGTGCCTTTCTCCCCCCACAGAACCCCTTGGGGCTGTCGAGGAAGGGCTGGGTCGCCAGAGACTCCGCAGCACATCCCTGGTGCTGGGGGATGCTGAGTAGCTCCCTGGGCCTCTGTCTGCTCTGTGGCTTTATCTGCTGGGCAGTAGGAAGAGGAGGGACGTGGATGTTCTCTGCTCCGTGGAGCAGTTGTGCTCCCCACAGCCTGCAGTGACATTGGTGGGAACTGCAGAAGGGACGAGCCCTCACACTGAGCCTGGAGGGGACAGGGTGCTGCAGTGTGTGGTTTGGCCCCGGGGCCTCCTGCTGAGCAGGTGGGCAGCAGAGCTAGGCTGGATGATCCATGTGTAGCCTCAGACAAGAAAGTTCAGGTCCCCTGCGACATCCAGGCTGGGAGATGAAGGTGCCTCACACCTGCTCTGAGCATAGTCCTGCTGAACAGTATCAGTAATTTATATTTATTAAAATGGAGTCTGAATGTATTAGATTTATCTCTCTTAATTGTCAAGGGTGAACTATTTCCCTGTGGATAAATGGCAGCAGAAACACCCTACTAGAGTGTGTCAAATGCAGCAGAAACCAGAGATCGGAGAGCTCTGATGCCACATGCTCTCCCAGCCTCGTGGGGGGGACACCAGCCACACTCCAGACCTCTGTGTGGCACCTTCTGGCTATTGCCTGCAGCCCTCTCCAACCCATGGTTGGTTTTCCTGCCACACAGAGACAGACCAGGCCCCAGGGGCCAGCCTGGCTGACCTGGGCTGACCCAGGAGGGCAGAGGCTGGGCTGGAGCAGAAGGGCTTGCCAAGTCCCTGGCAGTCCTGCTGCTGGAGGCTACTGCCCATGTTAGACACTGATTGCTTTCTTCAAGTCAGGTGCCACCAAACCTCCTCAGAGATGGAGGTTAGGACGTGATGGGAGATGTGGGGCTACTGCAGAGAGGACAGCAAGCTGCCTGGGACAGGAGTGGAGCTGCCATACGTGTCCTGTGGGTGCGTGGACACGGGAGAGGCAGGAGTGTATTTCAGAGAGGGTTAACAGTGCAGCGAGGGCTCCTGCGCCTCGTTGCCTTCCCCGGAGTCTGCATTTTTATGCTGATTGGAAGCCTGCGCTGTGTGTGCTGCTGAAATTGAATGTCAGGCTTTTGATTTTGTTGCTGGTCTCTAATGAAATTTGACATTTAATGGTGAGTGCAGCGGCAGCGTGTGTGTGTGTGATCGGAGCTTGATTAGCGCGCTCTAATTGACAGTAATTAGGCAGCTCCCTGATTGTTTCTAATTCTGCTATTAATTGTAAGGAACAGTATGATTGAGGATAAATTTGGTGTGTTGCTGCTGGGGATGCAGCTTCTTCAGCTCCGTATCGGAAGCCTATTGAGACCATCATGCTTAGGTTCCTGAGCATGGCAGCCCCAGTCCCCTCGTCTGGCAACGTGGGGCCATGGGGGATCGATGTCCCTGCAGCACAGACCCCGGGACCTGGGTCTGTACCCGAGACCCTCCCTTCTCACAGGGGGCCTGGGAGCCCCTTCTGGAACAGTCCCTCCCCAGAACGCGCAGCTGCCCTGCAAGGACCCTGCTGCTAAGCAGGAGGCACAGGGGCAGCACCGAGGGGCTGGGGTCTGGGCTGACCCCAGGGATGCTGCTGTGCTTGTCCCAGCCATGTTGATGCCCACGCTGTCCCTGAGTGATCATTTGGAGGAATCCTGGTGCAGAACGTGTCCACCCTGACCCTGCTGAGGAGCCTGAGCTGCAGGGGGTGTCGGAGCTGCCTGGGTGATCGGGCTGGGTACGTGGGATGTCCCGTCTTGTGGGGCTGTGTCTTTCCAGCCAGGCAGAGACCCTGGGCTGTCTTCAGGATGCTTGGCTATCTCTAGGAAGAGCAGACTGTCACTGCCTTGCTGTACATTACTTTCTTTATCTCTGTTCCCAGCTAACGGTACTGCCGATTCCCTCAGCTCCAGCCCGAACATCTCCAGTGCTGCCAGCCCGAAGCTGGAGCCGCCTCCATCGCCTCACGCCAACAGGAAGAAGCATCGCAGGAAAAAGAGCACGGGAACGCCTCGGCCCGACGGCCCCAGCGCGGCAGCAGAAGGTAGGACAGGTCTGCTGCCCGGGGCAGCTCCGTGGCTCAGAGCACCAGGCATCTGGGGGTCACCAGGGACCTGGAGCTTGATGAGCAATCCCACCTCTGTGTCTCCAGCTGGAATCCAGTCTTTCCACGTCCCTGTGTCCTATGGAACAATGTCAGTCGTTAAGGGGTACAGGATCCACAGGGCCAGGGCTCCATGCTCAGGCAGAGGTGACCAGAGCCTGCTGCTCCCCAGCACGTGCTGTGTCTTCCACGTGGGGTGTCATGTGGTGCATTTTCTGGCTTCCTGGTTGGCTTTTAAAAACTACCCTTTTTATTTTTTGTGTAATCTACTGTGTTAGAAACCTGATGTGATTGCTCTCCAGAGCTGATGCAGCTCTGGGCACCGTGGTGGCTCATCACCAGGGCAGGGGCAGAGGAGTGACTCCAGGCACTTGGGCTGTTTGCTTCCCAGGCCCCAGGCAGGCACAGGGTTGGAGTCGCAGTGGTCACTGTCCTGCCTCAGAGGTGGAATCTGGCAGCAAGGAAGTGAGATAATGAGCCTCTGTCAGGTCCCATCCCGATGTCTTAATAGTCAGTGCTGGTTCCACCTTTGCCCCACCTCATGGGCATGCCTGATGGCTTATGGCATGGGCTGGTGTCCTTCCTTGGATCTTTTTTATCTGCAGTTATTTCACAGCAGGGTAATAAGGTTTTTGCTGTTGCACAGGCAATGTGGTGAAGGTGTGAAATGTGTGTTGTCCAGAGTCCAGCTGCCTTGCTCTGTGGTGGGGCTGCTGTTTTTCATCCTGCTGTGGTTACCCACCACCTCAGGAGGAGCATGGGGTCAGCATAGCCACTGGCTCTCCATGAGCTCGTGCTGGCTTGGCCATGCTGGTGTGGGGACCGCCCCAAAATCTCCTGCCAGGAGACCTTGGCAGCCGTGTTGAGCCAGGCACAGTGTTGGGCTCAGCTCTGGTTCACAGAAAGTGGAGGAGCCCATCCAGGCTGCCTTCCCCTGCGCCCAGCCCCATGCCTGCTGCAGGGCACGAGTGTCTCCAGTTAGCATCCTGGGAAAGTTGGTGAGGTCTGGGGATAAATTGCCATCAGTTTATCTCATTTAGGAGGTAATCAGAGCCAGGGACGTGCGGAGCAATTGAATCTTAGTTGTTCTGAAGTATCATAAATCAAACGAGCTGTTGCTTCTTTACATGGTCGCATGTTAAAGAGAGTGCAGTGTCAGGTTGCTAGGGAGCATCAGCAAACTATGGCAAGCGTGGGATTGCGCTGCCGGGGCTGTCAGCGCGGGGAGGCAGCTGGGGCTGTCAGGGAGCACCCACAGGCTGCCGAACCCGCC
>NW_009953300.1:133967-134260 GCF_000747805.2 Chaetura pelagica
GCGGAGGAGAGCCCAGCGAGCCGCTGGGCAGGAGTGCCCCGAGCTGCCTGCCAGCCCGGCCCCGCTCCGCGCCCCGTGGCTCCCGTGCCGAGGCACCAGGCGTGTCTGACGGCAGGAGCACCTTGGCGACGCTCCCTGCGCCAGCATCCCGCGGCTGCCAGAGCTCCGGGGATAATGAACTTCTCATGTGCTTAAAGAGTGATGCAGGGTGCATGGCGAGAAGCTGACAGCCCCTTAATGTGCTTCTCAGTGGCGGCCAAACCACGCGGGTTTTTGTTTGTTTTTTTGTTTTT
>NW_009953300.1:134325-135026 GCF_000747805.2 Chaetura pelagica
CCGGGCGGGGGCGGTCGGGGCCGATCTGTGAGCTGGGAGCGCGGGCTGAGCTGCGCTTACCAGACTGCTGGGGATTCCAGCTGCTGCTGCTCAGCTCCCGCCTGCCCCACGCAGCCTGTGTCACCCATGTGCTCCTGTCAACAAGCCTCTTAATTCAGTGCTAACGAGTCACTCCTGCTCCTTGCAGACCCCGAGAGCTCCCTGCTCTGTCCTGGCAGGAGGAAAGCAGCCTATGCCCGGGCATCTCCTGACGGCTGAGCCCCCATCTCCATCAGCTCCACACCCCCTCGTATGTGTCTCCTCAAACAGCTCCGTGTTGCCCCGGGCATCTCCTGACGGCTGAGCCCCCATCTCCATCAGCTCCACACCCCCTCGTATGTGTCTCCTCAAACAGCTCCGTGTTGCCCCTCTGAGAGCCCCTGGTGTGCACACCTGTAGCCCCACCACTGTGCTTTGCAGCAAGCCCGCAGCTGCCCCATGGAATCCACACTGTCCATGCCCTCCCTTCTGTCCCTGCAGCATCACCCCCTGTCCCCAGTGCATGCCAGCACTCCACAGGGCCCTCCGCTTCCTCCCAGCCCCACATGCTGTGTGCACACACCCCATGCAACATCCCCCCTGTGTGCACAGAAGTGACCCTCCTGTCTCTTGCGGTGACCCCTCTGCACAGCACCACATACCCTGCGGTATCCCTCAGGAGC
>NW_009953300.1:135604-141919 GCF_000747805.2 Chaetura pelagica
GGGAGCGCGGGCTGAGCTGCGCTTACCAGACTGCTGGGGATTCCAGCTGCTGCTGCTCAGCTCCCGCCTGCCCCACGCAGCCTGTGTCACCCATGTGCTCCTGTCAACAAGCCTCTTAATTCAGTGCTAACGAGTCACTCCTGCTCCTTGCAGACCCCGAGAGCTCCCTGCTCTGTCCTGGCAGGAGGAAAGCAGCCTATGCCCGGGCATCTCCTGACGGCTGAGCCCCCATCTCCATCAGCTCCACACCCCCTCGTATGTGTCTCCTCAAACAGCTCCGTGTTGCCCCTCTGAGAGCCCCTGGTGTGCACACCTGTAGCCCCACCACTGTGCTTTGCAGCAAGCCCGCAGCTGCCCCATGGAATCCACACTGTCCATGCCCTCCCTTCTGTCCCTGCAGCATCACCCCCTGTCCCCAGTGCATGCCAGCACTCCACAGGGCCCTCCGCTTCCTCCCAGCCCCACATGCTGTGTGCACACACCCCATGCAACATCCCCCCTGTGTGCACAGAAGTGACCCTCCTGTCTCTTGCGGTGACCCCTCTGCACAGCACCACATACCCTGCGGTATCCCTCAGGAGCACTTTCTCTTCCCAGCCTGCAGGCTCAGCTGCCTTTGCTGTCCCCCACACACACACACATGCCCCCCAACACCTGCCCTCTCCTCTGCAGTTCAGTTTCCCCTCTCCTCTGGTGTGGCCTCCTCCAGTGTGTCCCCACGGGCAGGGGGGCCTTGCCAGCTCACCCTGGGAAACTCCAGGGCCCGGGGCTCTGGGACAAGGCACTGTGGGTTCTCCATAGCCTTGTTCTTGCTGCAGCTCTCCTGGCAGCTCGGCACTGTGGAGGGGGCCCGTCCCCATTGCACTAATACAGGTTAGGAATATTGGGTTTAATGATCTGCAAAATGAGGAGGCAGCGAGCTGACATTTACGAATGGTGCTGCATCCTTCTCTTCCCAGACGCCTGCTAATTTGTTGATATCCCAAACACCTCATAATGATGTGGTACAGTGGCAGCTTGCAAACAAGCATCCCGAGGCCGGGAGCCTGCTGGCTGCCTGGCTCCTGGACACTCTTCACGGACTTGGCACCAGGAGAGTGGAGCTGTGGGCCAGGGGCTCCCTGCACCACAGGCAGGACCAGCCCTTGGTTCCCTGCTGTGTGCCCCACACATAGGAAGCGTTCCCCCCTCTTCTCCCTGTGTGACCACCCACTCGCCAGGGCATCCAGAGGCACCTCCACTACACCAGCTCCAAGTGGGAGAAAAGATGGGAGCTGGAGAAGGGCAGAGGGAAGGGAAAGACTGGATGGGACTGGGAGCAGAGGACAGTCGAGGTGAGAGGAAAGTTCTGCTTCAAGGGCAGGGCATGGTTCTTTGAGATCTGCTTCTCCTGCTCAGGTTGAGTGAGATCCTGCTCCTCCCTGCTGGGATGCAGGGGGAGGTGTCCCACACCATCCTGCATAGGGCAGGGGCTGCTGAGCTGTGCTGCTTTTCCTCTCCAAGATCCCCTGCTGCTTCCACAGGTGACCATGACAGATCCACTGGTTCTGGGCATCTCAGCCCACCTTTGGGCAGCAGAGCTCTGTCCCACCCTGGTTTCTTGATGGGGCTTTTCCCTCACCCTACCTGGCAGGAGGACGTGGTCTCCATCCCCCCGTTCCTTCCCTGTCCCGGGGAGCTCAGCCCTGAGGAGATGCTTCCTCCCAAGGTGGCCTGTTGGCGGGGGGGCTTCTGGCTGCCCCTCTGAGCAGGGCGACTCCAGGAGGGCTGGCAACTGCCCACGTGCTGCAGGAGTCCCCAAGCCCTCAGCTGGGACCTCAGTTGCTGCTGGGCTCTCCCTGGTCCTGCTCCCGCCCGCAGCCTCGTTGGCAGGCAGTGCTGGAGCTGGGTTGGGGGGTTAACGCCCATTAGCAGTGCCGGCTCCCACCGACCTCTGCTCACAACTCTTCACAGAGCTCAGTCTTTAAAACATCATCAAAAAATCATCAAGAGAGAGAGAGAGACAAGAGTGTTCGTTTCCACTGCCCACTAATTCTAATGGAGCTGGAATAATGGACTCCCACCAGCATGTCTGCAGGGGCAGGGGAGTGGGCTCTGTCTTCTGGCCCAGGGATAGCCTCTCTTTCCTGAGAAGGCTGGAAAGGGCTCCCCAGTCCTGTAGGAGAGGCTTCCTCCAGGACCTTCACCCTGTTGAGTCTGAGCTGGCAAGTTCTGGAGCTCTTCTGGACACCAGGAAGGAGCCTGTGCCCTGCACACAGTGCAGGGAAGGGCATTGGGCCAGCAGAGGTAGTCAGACCTTCTGCCTGTGTCATCTGCTTTGTGCTACCCTTGCATCTGTCCAGAAATGCCCCTGCTACATCAGACATGGGTGCCTCTTCCCAGAAAAATCTGAGAAAGCCCCCTCCTCTCTCTAGAGCTGTGACCTGAGTCTGATTCAACTCATATGGGGCCCCCAGGGAGCTCATGAGCTCATCTGAGCAGCTGGATCCACACACAGTTGGAAGCTGCTCCGAGTCCTGAAGCCTTTCCCAGCTCTGCCAGATCCTGCCTGTGAACCCAAGGGTGTGATCCCACAGCTCCCTGCTCTCCTGCCATAGCCATGCCCACCTCCAAAGAGCCCTGCTCCTGCCACACTGTCCCTGTTGCTGCAGAGAAGGAGAGGCAGTGATTTTGCTTGCGAAAGAAGCTTTAGTGTGGCAGAAAAGCTGTCGTCCTTTGTTAGCTCTTCCCAGGCTCTGCTGAGAGCAACGGGCCCTTTGTTCAGAGTAGAGCTGGAATCCATGAGGCACAAAGGAGAAGGGAATGGAGGTCCTGTGGCTTGCCAAGCTGGTGCTGAGGCTTCGGTCTGACTGGGATCAGTGACTGGACTGGGACTGGGCAGCCTCAGGGCTCCAGGATGCCCCAGAACTGTGTTGGTGGCACAGTCTGTCTTGGTGGGGTTAGAGCCCCAGATATGTCTCTGTTTGCTTGTGGTCAGGTGTGGGCAGCCCAGCAGGGACCCTGGCAGAAGGGAGCCTGCCCCTCTGCCAGCATCCTGAGCAGGGGACTGGGACACAGTCCCCTTGCCAGCTCTGCTGGGAAGTGAACTGGCACAGGAGGGCTGGGATTTCTGCCAGCCTGTTTGGTGGAGAGGTACTGACCAAGGAAGAGAGAGGAACAAGGATCATTCCATGGCAAGCATCCTCTCCATGTCCCAGAGACCTGCTGTTGTCTCAGTGGCAGCAGAAGTGGCCAGCAAAAGAAGCAGGGAGCACTCAGAATGCATCCAGGACTTCCCAGGTCCCAGCAGCTGGCGTGGGCTGCCCAGCACACTGACAGGAGCTGCAGGAGGCTCAGGCCAAGGATGGCAGAGATCTGAGGATAACAGAGCCTGTTCAGATATATTGAGGTGTCCCAGGAGTGGCTCTGTTGGTCCTAACAGTGTCGCCCAATCTGAGATCTAGGAATTGCAAACGCTTCCTCAAGCACCTGGGCAGTCACTGTCCCCAGGAAGAAATGCCACTCCTTCCTTCCTGAGAAGCTGTGACTGTCCCATCCCTGGCAGTGTTCAAGGGCAAGTTGGATGCGGCTTGGGGCAACCTGGTCTATTGGGAGGTGTCCCATGTAGGGGTTGAGACTGGATGATCCTTAAGGTCCCTTCCAACCCAAACTATCCTGTGGTTCTGTGATTATGTGATTAATACTTCACCCTGGGCAGCCATCAGGGGCCTGGTCCTGACTCTCTTGCAGCCTTTTGCAGAGACAGAAAGAACTGTCTGTCAGAACAGCTGGAACACTCAAGTCCCTGTCTGCAGATCCCTCACAGGTTGGGATGGTGGGAGCAGCAGCTAAGATTGGCTGTGCCCTTGATGGGACCCAGCTGGTGGTCTCTGCACCCACTCTGCCCTGCTGGGGAGCTGTGGGCTGCAGCAGGTTCCTCAGCTATTGCCCTCCTGTTGCTTCCCCTCCACTGGAAGAGGCTCCTCTGGCTGCAGCTTGTGGGGGAGAGTCAGGCAGAGGAGAGGACCCCCCTGGCCTCCTCTGCTCGCCTCTCCTGCTCCAGGCCCTGCCAGGCTTCACAGCACTGCCTGGCTAAGGACCAGGCTGGGCCCCTCGGCCTCCTGGCTGTCTCTGGAGCCGTGCAGTTGACTCCCTGCTTTTAATAGAGAGCTGGGAAGGCACATTATGGAGATGAGGGTGTTATTTGCATAACGCTAATTAGGTAATTACAAATCATTTTGCTATGAGCTGAAGCGTGTGCTGTGACATAACGTTTATTAGTCATTCCATTCAGGCCCCGCTTAGTTAAGTCATTTACTGCACTAACTACTGAAGTTGGCAATAAAAGGTAAATGCTGGTGCTTGGGTGCAAAGCTGGGACAGGCACCTCGTGACCATCCAGGGCTCCAGCGCCCGGTGGGTGCAGCTGGTGGGCACAGCCCCCCAGCCCCAGCTGGGGCAGGGTTACAGCAACGTGAGCAGCAACGTGAGCAGCAGCGAGGGGAGGCCACCCTGTAAGCTTTGCTTTTCAGCAGCCTCTTGGTCTGGGGGGGGCTGAGGTGCCTTCACACGTGTCTGCTCTCCCCCATCAGTGCTGCTGGCTCTGCCGCCTCGCACTCAGTGCCTGTGCCCTGACATCCTCCCTGGCACCCTCCAGCCCTGCTGCCTTTGGCGGGATGCTGATGCTTCCCTTCATGCCGTGGCAGGGTGAGCAACCCTTGGGGCTCACCAGGAACATCTTCCCCGAAGACAGAAAGCCAGGGGTTTGTCCCCACATTTCACACCAGCAAAGGGCTTTCATATCCAGGCTGTATCTTCTGGGGTTACTTGCAGGTCACAGATGCTGGTGCTGTGCAAGTCATCTGGCCCTGCAGGTATCCCTGCTGTCCACATGCCGAGTGGAAGCAGCTCGTCCTGGCCAGCTTCCAGAGATGCCTGTGGCCTCCTGCTTCCTGGGTTTGGGAGCTGGAAGCACCGGGCAGTGCCAGCGCTGAGAACAGTGTCGCTCTGGCCACGGCTCCTGGTGGGATCCCTGTGACTTCATGCACCTCTGTGGGAGAAGAGCAGCAGCCATGCTGCCACATGGCTCTGTGAGGTGCCCAGGCTTCCCGGGTGGGATCTGGCCCTGCCACACTCCTCAGCTGGCAATGGTGCCCCTTTCCAGTGCACAGACTGGGAGGAGCTGCCTCTGAGCCCCCCACAAGGGCCCTCCTTGCACCTCCTGAGTCAGCCCCTCAGGGCCACTCCTCAGCAGGCACTAAGTGCTCTGAGAGCCCTGGGGGTGACGGGGCTGTTGGGGACACCAACAGGAGCTGATTTCACTGCTCAAGAAGTCAGCAGCTTTCTCTGAGGGTGGGACATGCAGGGCATGGAGAGCAGGGCATGAGCAGCTTCCAGCAGCCTGGTGCTGCAGCCTCCTGGGTTTCCCAGCTGGGATGGTGGGGGATGAGGCTGTGGATGATGGTGTGCAGAAGAAAAGGAAGTCCCATGCATGTGGAGCTGGTGCGAGCAGGACGGGCTGGCACAGAGCTCCCTGCAGGCACCAGCCTGAGGGGATCTGTCCGATCTCACACCCCACGAGACTAGCTGACCCCCTTGTTCCCTGACCCATCATGGCATGCCTTTCTTTTCCAGAACCAGATGAGCCATTTGAGTTCATTATCGTGTCCCTGACGGGCCAGACATGGCTCTTTGAGGCCTCAACATCAGAGGAGCGAGAGCTTTGGGTCCAGGCCATCGAGAGCCAGATCCTGGCCAGCCTGCAGGGCTGTGAGAGCAGCAAAAATAAGGTGAGAGGCCTTAGCTGAGTCCTGCTTTGTTCCCTCCTCTCTGGCATCTAATTTGCTGCATGCTTCCCTGTCCCATCCTGATCCTTCTGCTCCCATTCAGGGTTGATCCTGGCCCTGAGACTGTCCTGCCCTCTGCCCTGGGTTTTCCTGAACCCTTCAGAGCTCCCTGTCTTCTCCTCAGCCTATCTCCAGTCCCACGGGGCACTCTGCATCCCACCAGGGATGGATCCTGTGCTGTCCACACTCTCCTTTGGCAGCTCTGCCTTTACTCTCCCCACTCTGGCCTGCCATCCCTGCTCCTCCAACACACACCCAGCTATGAATCCATGTTCCCTCCTGACCCTGCTCTCTGGGCCCCGTGCTGAGCACTCCTGCAGCAGAGCCCGCGGGGAGCCCGGTGAGGTGCTGCTGGCTCCTGATGGGCTCTTGGGGGGCCATCAGAGGATCCATGTTGGGGCGTCTGTCCCTCAGTACCTGGGTCTCCCTTGTGCTTTGTTCCAGGCTCGGCTGGGCAGCCAGGGCCACGCGCAGGCCATGCAGGCCGTGC
>NW_009953300.1:142264-143634 GCF_000747805.2 Chaetura pelagica
TGTGCTGTCCACACTCTCCTTTGGCAGCTCTGCCTTTACTCTCCCCGCTCTGGCCTGCCATCCCTGCTCCTCCAACACACACCCAGCTATGAATCCATGTTCCCTCCTGACCCTGCTCTCTGGGCCCCGTGCTGAGCACTCCTGCAGCAGAGCCCGCGGGGAGCCCGGTGAGGTGCTGCTGGCTCCTGATGGGCTCTTGGGGGGCCATCAGAGGATCCATGTTGGGGCGTCTGTCCCTCAGTACCTGGGTCTCCCTTGTGCTTTGTTCCAGGCTCGGCTGGGCAGCCAGGGCGACGCACAGGCCATGCAGGCCGTGCGCACCGCGCGTGGGAACAGCTTCTGCGTGGACTGTGACGCTCCCAGTAAGACCCGCTGCACTGGGAGGGGAGGGGGATGTCCCCAGCCACCTGCTCTGACCCTGTTGAGATCCCCCTGTGGGGTGCTCTCCTCCTCCCCTGCGGTGGACCCGTTCTTCAGGGGTGGGGGGCTGACCCATCCACCACACTAGTCCCAAACCCCATAATGACCAGCCTGGGGTCCTTGGCTCTGCTGCTGGGACACTGGGCTTGGAAGGGGTCTGGTAGGCAAGTGCCTGCAAATGCGGGTCTCCTGGAGCACAGGAGACAGGCTGGTGAGTCCACGCTGGTACTAACTCTCCCCCACTGATCTTGCTGCCCTCAGATCCAGACTGGGCCAGTCTGAACCTGGGCTCCCTCATGTGCATCGAGTGCTCTGGGATCCATCGCAACCTGGGCACTCACCTGTCCCGTGTGCGCTCCCTGGACCTGGACGACTGGCCCAGCGAGCTGCTCATGGTCATGACGGCCATCGGCAACGCCCTGGCCAACACTGTCTGGGAAGGAGCAGTGGAAGGCTACCCCAAGCCCACCCCTGAGAGCAGTCGGTAAGGAAGGTGGGGAGCTGCAGAGATGCTCTGCAGGCAGCCAGGCTGGGAGGCTTGCAGCCACCACAGGAGGTTGGGAGCAGCCATCCAGACAGAGAGGTGGGCAGGAATCCTCAAGGTGCTCCAGTGTTCAGGGTCCTGCCTGTTCTTGGGGCACAGGAGGCCCTGTCCCACCATCCTGGTAGCCCAGCAGAGCTTCATGGCTGGCCATGGCCATGGGGTGACTGCTGGAGTTGTGGCTGGCTGCAAAGCAGAAGGGGTTAACAGAGATGGCTTGGCAGCATCCTGTGGGTCTCAAGGGTGCGTCCCTTTCAGGCCCTTGTCTGTCCCTATCGGAGCGACTCTCCTGTCACTCATCCCAACAAGAGCCCATTCTGTGCTTATCGCCAGCGGAGGGTCAGCCGGGCGGCAGGGAGCATGCTCGGCGCGGGGCATTGATGGCGCCCGCCAGATGCAGATGGATAGA
>NW_009953300.1:143793-144510 GCF_000747805.2 Chaetura pelagica
CATGCGGGGCCTGGCTGCGGGACCCTCCTGCTGCCCACGCACGGTGGGGAGGTGCAGTGGGACACACGTGTGTGCCAGGCACATGTCCGGAGCAGTGAGACAGCCCCAGTGACAGCCAGGGGTAGGGGACACAGCAAGGGAGGTTTCTGTGGCAGGGGCCATGCAAGGCATGTCTGTGTGTGACAAATGGGGTGATTCAGGGTGGCAGCACTGGTTTGCGTGCTCCTTTGCACGTGGCGCTGGCCCACCTGTGACCGTGTCCCGTCTGGCAGGGAGGAGAAGGAGCGATGGATCCGGGCCAAGTATGAGCAGAAGCTCTTCCTGGCCCCGCTGCCCCAGTCGGACATCCCGCTGGGGCAGCAGCTGCTGCGGGCGGTGGTGGAGGATGACCTGCGCCTGGTGGTGACCCTCCTGGCCCACGGCACCAAGGAGGAGGTGAATGAGACCTACGGGGATGGCGACGGGCGCACGGCACTGCACCTCTCCTGCGCCATGGCCAACGTGGTCTTCACGCAGCTGCTCATCTGGGTAAGACAGGACCCCACAACCTCCACCGCAGTGCTTCTGGCCCTATCCTGGTGCTTCCCCACTGCAGCACCTTCCCACTCCCAGGTCTTGGGACAACCGGTCCCCTGGGTGCCACTGACTGGCTGCTTTCTCTCCTCCACAGTATGGGGTGGACGTGAAGAGCCGGGACGCCCGGGGGCTGACCCCGCT
>NW_009953300.1:144636-151328 GCF_000747805.2 Chaetura pelagica
CCCCCCCGCCTCCCCTGCCGGTGTCCGGGGCCATGGGAGGGGTGCAGCCGGGCCACCCGCTGTGCCCGCCTCCCTGGGACCCCAAGCAGGCAGCTCCAGTGCCTGGGGACTGTCCCTGTGCAGCTGGGGGGTCTGTGCAGCCCCAGCGCTGTCAGCACACAGCAGGGCTACCTCCCAGCCACTGGGGTGGGTGCTCCAGCACACCCCGTTCTCATGACTGGTACAGGGGGGGACAGAGACAATTTCTCTGTGCCCCCATCACACACATGCAGACCCTGAGGGGCTGGGGGCAGATGAGGCAGGGCCCCAGCTCCCCTGCACAGCCGGTACTGGGGAGGGCGATGGCTGCACCCGCCCTCCCAGCAGCAGGGCAGGTCGGCACCTCCCTTCCCCTGGCTCACCCTCCCATGCCCCCTAGCCCAGCAGGAAGTGGGGGGCAGTGGGAGGTGCATGTTTCTTCACCCCCTGCTCCTCTCTGCTCTGGGTGGTGCAGGGAGGGACCCGCTGGCTGGTACCGCTCCCCACCTGCTGATGCAAAGGGAGCTTCTCTCCACACAGCCCCTGGACAAAGGCCTCTCCAGCCTCCCTGGTGACCTGGAGGAGGATGGTCACCCCGGGATCCCCAGCTGTGTCTGTCTGTCTGTAGAGTCCCTGTCCTTGCAGGCTGAGCCCCAAAGCCATACATGGTGTCTCCATCGGAGCATCCCCGCTGGCTCCCACTGCTGCCCAGGTGGGGCTGGTCTCCAGCTGAGCAAGAGGAGAGGAGACGAGTCTCCCTTTGGTTTTGGGCCAAGCCTGAGTGCTGGACCCCCAAGGCTTTGGACACTGCTGTGGAACGTCTCTGTCACTTGTGTATAAAATGTACATTGGAAATATTTATATGGACACTCTGTATATACTGTTTCTTTGCCATGAGTTGCCCTGTGTGTGTTATCTGCAGCCAAGGAGATAAAGGCAAATAAAGCAACCCACCTCCTGCCAGGCCAGCTTTTCTGTGTGCTGCCTTCTGGGCCTCCCGTGCAACCTCCAGTCTCCTTGTTGCCCACCCTGTGAGGTCCGAGGGATTTCCATCTCAGACTGACAGATTATCAGCCCTTTCTCCTCCAGCTTAGGAGCTGGTACCAGCAGTCCTGTGCCCAACTGGAGCTCCTGGTGGACATGGTGAAAAACTGTCCCTGGTTGATGAGAAGCTCACCAGGAGGCAGGAATGTGCGCTAGAGCCCAAAAGCTGTGTCCTGGGCTGTATCAAAAGCAGCATGACCAGCAGGAGCTGGGAAGGGACTCTCTCCCTCTACTCCACTCTCATGAGACCCCAAATCAAGTACTGTGACCAATTCTGGAGCCTCAAACACAAGAAGGACGTGGAGCTGTCACAGTGAGTCCAGAGGAGGCCACAAGGTGATCCAAGGGCTGGAGCAGCTCTGCTCTGGAGACAGGCTGGGAGAGCTGGGGTGTTCAGCCTGGAGAAGAGAAGGCTCCAGGGAGACCTTAGAGCACCTTCCAGTGCCTGAAGGGGCTCCAGGAAAGCTGGGGAGGGACTTTTACAAAAGCATGGAGTGATAGGACAAGGGGGAATGGCTTTAAACTGGAAGAGGGCAGATTTAGGTTAGATGTTAAGAAGAAATTCTTCGTTGCATGGATGGTGAGACACAGGCATGGATTTCCCAGAGAAGCTGTGGTTGCCCCATCCCTGGCAGTGTTGAAGGGCAGGTTGGATGGGGCTTGGAGCAGCCTGGGCTGCTGGGAGGTGTCCCTGCCCATGGCAGGGGGGGGGGGGATGAGCTTTGAAGGTCCCTTCCCACCCAAACCATTCCATGATTCTATGTGTCAACCCCAGGTGCTGTGGGTCCATTCAGGGAGATGGCCTCAGAGGGATACACAGCTCCAGTGGGATCAGAGATAGGCACAGAAGAGCTGTGTGTTGGGCAGGGGACATGCCAGGACAGAAGTGTTGGGGCCAACTGGTCTCTGTGCTCAATAGTGAGTTTGAAGCTGGAGGCAGAGGTGGGCAGGGAATGATGGGCTGTCCTGGTGAGCAAGGAGCCAGGCATAGGATTGCTGCAGAAGCTGGGGTCACACAGACAGCCCCCCAGCAGTGAAGGGAGCCGTGGGTCTCCACCCTGCCGTCCCTGACCCCACAGGCTGGTGGCACAACACGGCCCCAGTGCTGCCAGCTCTCTCCTGGCTGCATCCAAGGCCCCACCACAAGGGACAGTTTGGGGCTCCTGTGTCCCCTCTTGCCCTCCTGGGTCCAGGCTCTGGGTTGCTCTGGGCAAAGGTCTGGGTCCCCAGGCCTGCGTGGGGGTACTAAGGAGGCATCAAGACACCCTGCAAACACCCCCCCCAGCACCCTACCTCCCACAGGTACCCCCCAGCAGTCCCATCCAGACTGCAAACACCCCCCCCAGCACCCTACCTGCCACAGGTACCCCCCAGCAGTCCCCTCCAGACCCCTGTTGCCCCTTCCCGTGCCCCTCACATGGCAGAGCCACACGGGTGGCTGCAGGTGGTGGCTCCAGACCCTCCACCAGGTCCTTGCCACATCATTATGTGCTGACTGAGAGTGCCTGTCCTGCTCCTGCTCCTGTTCCCAGCCCTCCCTGCCCGTACCGGTGGCTGCCCCTCGTCCCTCCTCCCATTGGAGCCCCTCACGGACCCGGCCCCAGCCCAGTGCTGGGTTTGGTTAATTTCCTGGCGACTGCATTAGCAGAAATGGAAGCCGAGGGACGGCAGCTCCTCTGGGGCCCATTAATCATCCCCCTCAGACAAGCTGCCTTGATTACAAGTGGCAAGAAATTCATTAGGGCTGCGGCTCTGACAACTTTTATCTGCGCGGCTGGATCTGACTCATTAGGCAGCCAAATTAAAGCCATGATGGGCCCTGATGAAATTCACTGCTTGTTTATCTTGTGCGATCTGATACATCTGCCCATACATCATCTCCCGGGCGGGATCCCGCCCGGCCCAGCCCTGGCACCTCCCTTCCCATCCCAGCCCTGCCCTGACCCACCAGGAGCTCCTGGCCAGCCCCAGCCCAGCTCCAGAGCCAGCCCCAGGCTGCGGTCTCCAGGCAGCCCCCTTGCCTGCCCCACATCCCACCTTTGGGGCTGGGAGATGTGGCTGTGCCATCAGGAGCCATGTGAGAACAACGTTGGAGCCACACGGCCCTGGGCAGACCCTCCAGGGCTGTGGGTGCCCCAAGGGGGCTTCCCCAGTCCTCCAGGGCTGCCCCAGTGCCAGGGCTGTGCTGCCATGGGCAGCTTCCAGGCTGCTCCATCCTGGCAGGAAGGGGCTTGTGCTGAACACGAGTGTCGCTGGTATGGAAAGCACCGTGCCCAGCAGCAGGGCTGCAGTCCTGCCCTGCCCAGCCCTGTTATCCCACTGTCCAAGCACATCTCGGCACCAAGATGGCACCTCATGGCTTGGCGTGGTCTCAAGGACAGGACAGGACGAGGCAGGACCTGCTGTGTCCCTCTCGAGGGCACAGGCAGCAGCGGGGCCGTCCTTGCCCGACGCAGCCCCAGCAGCAGCCGTGGCCACCCCAGCTCCTGGCAGCACCTCAGGACGTTCCCACAGCACCCCAAGCTGGAGCAGCAGCTGCCACAGCACGTGAGTGCCACGGGGCAGCAGGCAGGGATGCACACTCGTGCCCTCAGCATATCCAGGGTGTGCAGCTCTAGGCTGGAAACTACAGGTCTACAACCTTTCCCAGAGAGCCTGGGCACAGCAGACCGTGCCAGGACAAGTTCCATACAGCACAACCCACAAACAAAATCTCACAGGCCCCCTCACAGCCCTCGCTGAGCTGGCACAGCCTCCTGGGGGTTACAGAGGGGGCAGCAGCATGGGTCAGTACAACCCTACCCTGGGCAGGCACTGGGCACATGCTGAGGTGCTTTTACAAGAGATGGCCAGAGGGGAGATCATGCTATTGCCCTGCACTTCCAATTAGTGTTCCCCACCAGCCCTGCTTCTTTGAAGGAGAGGGCACAGGTGTGACACAGTGTTCCAGCTCCCTTGGCCTGTACTTGTCAAGATGGGTCACCAATAGGCCCCACTGCTTGCACCTGAGTGAGCAGCAGCACAGCAGAGTGTGGCTGCAGTCCTGCTCTCCTCCCAGCCCCCAGTTCCAGCACTCCCTTGATCGCTTCTTTCATCTCTTGGGCCATTTTCCTTTGGCACTGAAGATGCACCCACCAGGAGTCTGCAATCTGCTGCCAAGGCCACCGTGACCAGGCCACTGGATCCTCTCTGCAGCTGCACCCCAAACTCTGTGCCACTGTGGAGCTGGTTGTAAAGGGAATTGGAGGGGGGAGATCATGACACTTCCCAGGGGCCTGGCTGGTGGGAAGGGAGCTTGTTCCTCTCCTCCCCTGTGCAGTCAGAGCAAATTCCACCCCTCCCCCCCAGGGTGCAGGTTCATTGTAGGATTCCTGCAGTGAGGACACCCATGCTGCACAGGGCAATTTTCCTCCAAGGATCCACTCCCTGGAGCACTGATCCCTCACAATGGGCTGTGCATCCTCTTCTCTGGTATCCATGGCCAGGCACTCCTGACCACGGGCAGGAGGGTGGTGAGCTGCTCCCTGCAGGCAACCTGCAGCAGCAGGGAATCCCCCCAGCACAGCACAGCACGGCAAGGCACAGCACAGCCTTCCTCTGCCCTGCCTCAGCCCTCCTGGCACAGGGAGCTGAGGACCCATCACAGCCACTGCTGTGCACCAGATTTGGAAATAAAAAAAGCCCTGTGGGAACTGCTCTGTGAGCCTCTACCAGATCAGTAGAGCATCCGAGCAAGCCCTGGTGAGGCTGACTAATGAACAACAGAAGCACCATGTTGTGGCCCATCAAATCCTCACACAAGCCCATTGTTGCAAAGATATCTGAACCACCTTGTTTGCACTGAAAACCCTTTCCCGAGAGGGGACCACTGAGTGAATAAATACGCTGTGACTACCCTATGGGATGCAGTCACTGCTCCTGCCCTTGCTCTTTAAGAACCATGGTCCAGGTAAAAGAGTGAACAGGTCTGGGGAGAAATAATTCCCTTGAAAAAGCTGAAAATGTCTTCGTGAGGGAAAAATAAGTCCTGTGTGTATAAACACGTATGTATAAACAAATACGAACATGTGAACACTTGTCTCTATATGTCTACATCTGTGTCTACCTTTTACTCTGTGTGTGTGCACAACTGTACATTTGAGAATCCACTGAGAGTCCCTTCACCCCACCCCCAGTTCTTACTCTAGGACACAAGACAACAGACAGAAGGTGGTAGATGGGAAATTCCAACTAGACAAAGAGAAAATACAGTAGCAAGGCAGTCAGACACTGGAACAGAGGATGAAGAGGTGGGATTGGCATCCTTGGAGGTACTTAAAGTCCTCTGGACAAGTTCCTCAGTATCCTGATCTCATGGGGCCAGCTTTGAGCAGCTGTTGGCCCAGAGACCTCCCAAGGTCCCTTTGGTTCTCTCCTGCCAGTCTGTCTTATGGCCCTGTTTTTCATCCTTGCTCCCTTCCCACCCCCCAGTCTGACTGATGCAGCACCTGCAGCTCCAGCCTGTGGGGCAAGTGGCACCCTCTGCCCCAGGGTTGTTCTGCTTGGGGAGGGATGTGTCCCCTGGGTGCAGCGCTGGCAGTGCCATCCTCTGCATCCCCTGTTGAGCTGCAGCTCTGCCACTTGTGCTGGGCAGGAGGCAGCAGCCTCTGCGATGCAGAAGGTCCTCAGGGGAGCTCTGTGCTGCACAGCACACGGGGCACACTGCTGCTCTGCAGCCTGGTAACAGCTCTGGGACTGTCACCTCCATCGGCACCAGACTGAGCTGCACCAGCAGTTACTGACACGACTGTTTGTACAGTTGCATTGGGGCTGATCTCAACAACAAAAAAAGCCAAAACCCAAATAACTTCCAAGTAGCAGGAAGCTGCAGCTCTCTGGTGCAGCCTGTGAAGCAGCACAGCTGGAGTGGGGCAGCTTCACCCGCAGAGCTCAGGCTGGCCAGGGTGTGCACGGGCTGGGGGAGGACAAGGGGATGGGTTAAGAACACAATAAACTGGTAGTGTCACTGGGGCAGAACACATCAAACCACGGTGCCAGCTAGAAATGCCAAGTCAGAATCAGGAGGTTCTTGGATCCTAAATAAAATTTAACTCCTTTCTCTGCTGCTGCCTCAGCCCTGGGGGGCTGCCTCCCTTTTTCACTACTATGCTTCATCCCGTGTTGCTGTGCTGTGCTAGGTTGCAGTGGTACAGACCCCTCATGTGGACACATTTATAGTGACAGAGCACTGCTGATGGCTGCACCATTGCTTCATCCTGCCCCCCTGCCCTGCCCCCACTGGCCCAGAGGTGCCTCAGATCATGAGCAGGAGCTACTGCAATTGCTGCAAACGGCAGGTGCTCCCTGTTTGCAGCCAGGCCGAGCAGGACAGTCACCATTCTCTGCCTCAGACCAACCCAGGCCCAAGAAGGGAGAAGTGGGGAGTGCCCGAGCTTGGTTCTCAGGTGCAGACAGCTCTGCTGGAGGGACCTGTCAGCTCCCCTGAGCTCAGGAGGACGTTTACCTCCCCTGATCCAGAGCGAGTATCAGAGGCAGATCAGCCGTCCCGCCGTGGCTGTGCTCTGCTGCCCCAGCAGGTGCTCAGAAATCCACATCACAAAAGGATCCTGCTGAACCGTCTCGGGACCTTC
>NW_009953300.1:151365-153101 GCF_000747805.2 Chaetura pelagica
CGAGGAGCACGGCTTTGTCCTGACGGCTTGCTCTGCTCTGCGCTGTGGCTGTTCCCCCCAAGGCCAGCCGGAGCCAGCAGGGCAGGGACAGCCGCTCAGCAGCGCGGGGGGCTGCGGGGTTCTGCAGGACTCTGCCGGGTTCTGCCGGGCTCTGCAGGACTTTGCCGGGCTCTGCCGGGCTCTGCAGGACGTGGTTGTGCTGCTCCTGCCCTCCAGGGTAAGAGAAGGCAGCTGCCAGTGAAGGAGGGGCCGTGGGGAGGGGGCACTCCCAGGCACTGAGAGAGGGGCCAGTTCCTGATGTGCCAGCAGGGAGGTACCCAGGAGGTGAGGCCAGTGTCTGGCAGGGATGTTGTCACCCTACAGGCTGTGACCCAGGAAACTAACTGGACCCCGTGTGACTCAAACTCTGTATCAAACCCAAGAGCTGTTGGTGTCCCAGCAGCACCATGTCCCACCCTCTTGAAGAGAGCCTGCTCCCTGCCCAGGAACCTCTGGTGGGATGGCCATGGGGGCTGCTCCTTCAGCACAGAAACTCCTTGAGGCCCATGGGCTGGGCTAGCTGATATTCATCAAGCCAGGGACAGAGGCTTTCCTGGTCGAACAGCTAATTAGTAGTGGAATCACGTGGCGCTGACTCAGGACCTTGCATGCAGCTGTGCCCCATGCAAAACTGATCTTCATCAGGTTCTGGGGCTGAGCTCAGTCATTTGGGATACCCTCTGGCTTCAGAAGCAGCATCTCATGCAATAGCTCTCAAGAGCAGACTCTCCCAGCCTGGCTGGCCTAGAGGTGCCAGCCCTTCCTTAGGAAGCCCTCAAGCCCCTCCTGCCTCCATGCAGTGAGACCCAGCAGCTGCTCCAGGCTGGGCCAAGGACACATGGTGTCAGTGCCAGCAGTGTCTGCTGCACTGTGGCCTTGCTCACGTCTGCTGAGCCTCAACAGTGTGGTAAGGGAAGCAGAAGCTGTTTCTGGTAACACAGGCTGAAGTTTCCAAGGAAGGGCAAGACCCTTACCAGCCCCTCAGCCCAGCCATGGGATAGGTAGCCCTGGCAGCCAGCACTGCCCCGGAGTCAGTGGCAATCAGCTGCCTGAGCTGCAGGATGATCCTGCACTCCCCATGGGCTGGGCCATGCTCCCCAGAGCTGAGGGGAAAGGAAATTCTTCCAGGCAGGTCTCTTCCAGCAGGCAGCACAGCCCTGAAGAGCTGGAGGGCACTGATTGCATCGCTGGGCCTCAGATGTATTGGTGGCATGTGGGGCTAAGAGTGCACAGAGCCGGCACAGGGAGGGGGCAGCCCTGGGGACAACAAGCAGGGGGCAAAGGGGCTGTGGGCACCAGCAGCTTCTCACCCCACGGCCAGCAAAGTCCAGGTTCCGTGGGACGGGCAGGGCTTTGCCTTCAGGGAGGGTGGCAAGTTGCCATCGCATGGTGCAGATGGCGAGGGAGGGTCGCTTCAGGGCAGGGGCTGCGTCCAGAACGGAGCCCAAGTCCCTTCCCTTCCCGGGGAGTGCTGCCGGCCTCGGGCAAACTTCGGCGGCAGCGGCTGCGGGGGCGAGGACAGACGGGGCCCGGGCACAGACCCCGGCCCCAATCCCCAGCTCCAATCTGCGGCCCCAGCCCGTCTGCGGAAGGGTGGACCCGCGGATGCTCCCGGGCACTTCCCAGTCCTTCTCTGCTCTCTCTCGTGTCTCAGTACCGGCACCGGACCGGGTCCCATGGAGCCCGCACGCCCACCG
>NW_009953300.1:154085-158252 GCF_000747805.2 Chaetura pelagica
CCCCGCCCCGCCGAGGGTCCCCCGCGCCCCCAGAGCCACTCCCCCTGCCCCCCGCTGCCCCCGGCCGCCGCCGGGTCCTGCAGTCCCGGGATGCTCACAGGAGAAGCAGCTTCCCCGGCGCCCTGCTGCAGGGTTCTGCTGCCCCAGAGGGTCTGCTCTACTCCCTGCTGCCCGCAGCCCGGGCTGCTCCGTGGGCCAGCACCCATAAACCTGGCACATCCACAGGCAGCTGCGGGTATGAGCCACTGCAACAGCTGTCACCATCCCCATCCCACAAGCCAGTTGTAGCAGCTTCACTGCAGCCCTTCTGAGGCTTGTTCAGACCTCAGCACTCCCTCTGTCCCATCCACTGCATCAAACCATCGATGCTGTTCACACAGAAAGAAGCCATCCCCGAGGAGCTAAAGGACTGTCCTGGAAACAGCAGCCTGAGCTTGTTCCAGCCCAGCAAACCTCACTGCAGGACATGGGGTGTGCTGCTGCCAGCTCTCCCTCCCCAGTCCCAGGATGCACAACAGCAGGTGCTGAGGCAGCTGATGCTGAAGGCTCAGCTCATCTCCACTCTGTGCAGAGGGGCAGCCTAGAGGCTGCCAACACCACTCAACAGACAGCACCTCACCCCAGGCCACCCAGGGAGGCAGTGCTTGGACCATGGCAGACATCACTGTGATATTGCCTGTCAATGGGGTATAGGGGCAGGAAGCTTCTTCTTGCCAGCTTCTTGTGTCCCAAGAGCCATGGAGCAAGGAAGGACATGGCTGGGAGACATGGGGAGGAAAGAGGCCTAGGCGCCAGTTACTTCCCTGGCAGAAGGGCTCAAAAAAAGCCTCCCCCATCCCTCCCCCCCCAAAGGGGATCCAGCAAGGAGATGCTCAGACAACAGCCAGGGCCGATGGAGGGAGAGGATCCACAGCCATTCACAAGTAGATGAAGGAGCTTTTCTGTCCTGCTGAGACTAGAAGAGACCAGCAAAATCTCCATGTCTGACCTGATAGCAGGAATCGCTGCTGGAAGGAGCTGTTCTAAAGTACTGCCATGTCTCAATAAAATTCTACATGCCAAAGGAGAAGCAGCATCTCACCAAGCTTCTTAAGCAAGTACTGACACGTGTACCCTGGGCCACTGTATCTCCAGACACCTCAACTCCCCTCAGTGGGAAAGGCAGAACAGCCCTCAGATGCCTGAAGGTGCAGGGTTGCAAATACACAAGCAGCAACTGCAAGAAACTGCTTGAGCCCAGGAGACATTCTTGGGAGCCTGGTTGCTGTGGAAATACCATATCCCTTGCTGGTCCTGCAGCAAGTCTGTGGCTTCCTGAGAGTGGGTGGGTGGCTTTGGAGATCTGGAATCATCTCCCTGCTCCTGCTCCGTACAGCAGGGAAGAAACACCTTCATCTCTGCTGTAGAACCGACAGTAACCTCTTTCTTCTTGAGGGTTGGGGGGAGAAATCTCCCACATGCACAGGGGGTTTAGTAAAGATCCAGAGAATTTGTGCTTGTGGGGCTGAGGACCAGCAGGTGGCCTGGAGCTTTGGCTGCTGGTGCAGTGTCATGCAAGCACTTTGCTGCAGAAAAGGAGAGCTTTCCTCTCCTTGGGAGCACAAGGCCTGACGAGGGAAGGGAGCTCGTATGAGGACTCAGTGACTTCACCCTTAGGTCCCACCCCAACTCTGCCCTTCCCCCATGATGGATCCCAGCAGCCACACTATCAAACAGTGCTGATGGGGCAGTTTGCTGTTGGAGGCCCAGACTGTGCCCCAAGGGACTAGATAAAGGCTGAGCTACCAACTGCAGCATGTCACTGGGTACACTCTTCTTAACCAGAACCCAGATTTTAAACAGTCTCTACCAGACTGTGTCTCACATTTGGTCTTATAAAAGGGTTGGGTTTGCAGTAAGGAACTCAGAACTATATAATCATAGAGTCTAAATCAGAGATTTTCACAAAGAAAACTGGTATATTGGTCTGTTATAACCTAGTATATACCTATTAAGGAAGTGATGGAGCAGGGGAACCCACCCATTTGGTGGAAGAGTACACTGAGACTTCCAAAACCCTTGGAACAGGAATGAGGCTGTCGCAAAGCAAAGCACTGTGATTCTGAAAAGCCAACTAGAAGGCAGGAGATGAATAAATGGACTGACCTACTGCTTTGCTCTTCACAGAGTCCCTGCTGCTCAGTGATCTTACTGTGGACATGGTCAGCGTCGTGAGGAGAGTTGGGTGTCATAGGTGACAAAGTTATTTGAGGACAATCAGGGAAATCCAGATCAAGAAAGGGTGTTGTGACAGCCAGAAAAGCCCCATGCTGGCAGGCACACAAAAGGTCTTTGTTATGTTCACACGAAACAAGTGAAACTTCACCCTACCCCTGATGGCATGTGCAGTTCCTACAAAACCCAAGAGAGTGTCTCAGACCACTACTTGGATCTTGGTGGAGAGCTCTACAGCTGAGGAACAACGGTGCTCTGGAGAGGTGTGGAGACCTGGGATTGTGAAGTACCTTTATCCTGGGGCCATACTCTTTGTTGCAGCTGTAGTAACAAACCAGACTCCAAGCTTTGCTGCTTCTTACCACCAGTCTCCCTACATGCTTCTCCCCTCCCAAGAAGTGCGACAACAGCTGGAAGCAAGTTTGAAACACATTAGATGCAAAAAGAGGCCCTAAAGTGGAGCACTGACTCCTTTGGCTGATCCAGCATGCATCTGATCTTGTCTCCATTGACATCTGCATGATGGAAATACTAAGTGAGCCCAGGGACAGAAATAGTCAGTTCTGGGTATCATTGACTTGATGTCAGCAAAACAGACAAAAGGAGGCATTCTTCCTTCCCATGGTTCTTCTACACGTAAGAGATCTGTGGAACACCTTTTCCCAGGATGTGGCTGATGCCAAATTTATCTCTTCTTTCTGGTAGACTCTAGATAAGGTCACAGAAGAGGAACTGGTCAAAGGTTACTAAATACACAGAACAACGTCTGGCTTAGGAAGAGCCTGCAGTGCAGGTGGTTGGATGCTAGAGAAGTGTAATATTGGAAAGTGTTGGACAGGTTGTGCTCTCTTACTCTTCCCTGGATAATTGCTCTTGGCCAGGGTCACAGACAGGATGCTAGCACAAGCTGTATTACAGACAATTTTTGATGCCTCCTTTTGACACAATTTTTCTTTTCCTTAATTGTGGAAAAAGCCCACAGCAACCATCCTGGCTTTCCTCTGAGATGGCATCTCCAAGGGCTGGTACAGTCAGGAGAAACATCAGGTAAAGGAGAAGGTAAGCACATTTGCCTGACAAGTCCTCTTGGACCTGGAGAGAGTAGCTCAGAGAGTCAGGTCCACCCAGGCACATGCTTGTGCAGAACGACAAGCATCCTTCATGGCAGCAGGGAAAGCACAGTGCTAAGAGACAGGTAACGGGTGGCAGCAGAGGATGGACAGTGACAGCAAGATGCATTTCATCCCCTCATATGAGCCCATCACAACGGGGCAAGTCTTAAAGATATTCTTTCTTGATACTAGAAATAGTCACTGGGACAGTTCCGCTGGGAGCAGAGAACATGTTGGACTTAGCCACGAAGGAGCCATGGAGGGAGATCAAGCACAAAGTGCTTTATTTCCCTCCATCCTGGAAAGACACGGCCACAGGGACAGGTGGTTTTGGCCAGGGCAGTTCTGTCCCCAAGGAGACTCACAGCAGAAGTGAGATCACTGGGCACTTTTGACTCAGCACAGAGGCCTGGGAGCACCAGAGGAGCACCTAAGCTCCAGAAACACACAAATGTAGTGGGGGATTAAAATGTGCCAGTTGTTCTGCTGAGGGATGAGGTTCAAGGAGTATCCAAGTGAAGGAAATAGTCTTCTGAGGGGAGAACAAGAAGGGATGAGGAAAAGACCTGGGCTTACACAGGAGAGGCTGAAGGGAGAATGAAGAACAAACAGCCAAGCAGTGCAAGAAGGATCAGAGACACCTCAGCATGCATCTGCAGGAAGCCTGTGAAACAAAGGTGGATCTCACGGGTGACCAGGACAGACAGCTCAGGGGACAGGCCAAGTCTGAGCAAGCTGGCAGTTGGTTTGTCTTGGTCCCGCCACAGAAGGGAGGCCTCAAGCCCCGCGCTGCAGGAGGCGGGGTGGGAGAGCTGGAGCTGGCTGAGAAATACCGAGCAAC
>NW_009953300.1:162464-170586 GCF_000747805.2 Chaetura pelagica
GCTCACCGGGACTTTGCTCACCGGGGCTTTTCTAACCTGCCCGCACCGCGCTGCAGCTGCACAAAGCCCCCGGGCTCTGCCCCTCCCACCCGCGCGCTGTCGTGTGTCACACTTGTGCCCGTGGCTTCCGATGGGCCATTCTGCACATCACTCAGATGCAGAGCCCGGCCCGAGCCGAACGCTCCTGAGCTGTGTGGGACCTGCACCTCTGCCTTGCCCCTCTGCATGTCCTGGGGAGTGGACCTGACACCCCCCCCGCTAAAACAGAGTGCTTCTCCCCCCCCACATCGGAACTTACGCTGTGCTCCTGCCTACAGGGAGGTGTTCACCAGACCTGTAATGTGCTGAACATGGAGCAAACCACAGCCATGCTTCAGAAGAGCATCAGGATTACCACGTAGAGCACTCAGAAGCTGAGACATATCAGAGCTGAAGTCGTGTCTGCATTTTCTGTCACTGCATTTTCAGTGGCACAGCTGCAGACCAGACCTCCAACTCTCACCAAGGGGCAGTCCTCCCCTCAGGATCCCTGTGTGGTCCTGCCTGCATGCACCCCTGGACCAGGGATGCAGTACCTCTGGGCTGCTTAGCTACCCCAGCTCCCAGGTGGCATCTGTATTTATGTGAATCCATGGATTCCTCTCCTACTCTGTGCCCAAGCAGGTTGGGGCCCCACTTTGCTGCAGCCTTCAATCAGGTGTTTTCTGTGGGACTTGAAAGCCCAGCCAGAGAGCTGGACAGTTGAATCCTGTGTAAATGAGGCCAAATGTGTCCCTCAGTGTGGGACTCAGCCTTCCTCCACTGAACAGGCACAATGTGGATCCCCAAGGTCCAGCAACAACATGGTACCAAGGGCCTGCACAGAACTCCCTCTTTGTTTCATGTCTCTTATGCTGCCCTGCCCCAAGCAGGGAAGCACAGGACTGCTGGGAGAAGCATGGAGAAGTCAATCTTAAATTAATCATCCAGACTCAAATGCTGAAAACAGGCCTGGCAAGGGGGACTCCTCTCACCACCCTGGTACAGACACTTCCCACTGACCCAGAGCCCACGGGTCACCCAGGAGATGTGTGTGCCTGGATGAGGGCTCAGATCTTGGGCTGGGAAGGAGGCTGGCGGTCACTACCGTTTGGATGAACCCCACCTTAGGAATCAGTTGTGAAATGGTAAGGGACACACTTGAGGTCTGCAGGTCAGCAGCCATGTTCTAGCTGTCCTTGGCCCAGCTGTCCTCTCTCATCCACCAAATGCTTCTGTGGGAAACAAACCTTCAGAATGGAGTCATCCTCATGCACACAGGTTGGGGTCACTCCGCTGCTATCAAAGCACATGAGGCCATGGAGAGAAGGACAGCATAGCCATGTGTCAGTTACTGGATCTCAAGACCTCTACTCCAAAGGGTCCAGGTCAAGGCTATGCAAGCAACTTCCTAACTCCTGAGCAATTGCAATTTGATCACTTGTTCAATGCACCTTTTATATGTTACCTTCAACCCACACCTCACACCCTCGTATAAATTAGCAAGATATTTGAGAGCAACAGGAAGCTGCTTTCTTGAGTGACCTTGTTGGGGAAACTGAGAAAGCTGGGGAATGAACTGCAGCTCCCACAAGGAAGAATGACTGCTTGTGCCCAGAGCAGCAGGTCCTTCCTGAAGCCAATAACACAAGCTGCTCTACTGACCTCTGCAAATCAATAGCTTGCACACTGCAAGTCCTACATATCTCCAGGATGAAGGTTCTGCTTACCTGATCAAACACCTGCATTACCTGCAGCCCCTGACTCTCCTGAAACACTGAATCTCAGGTCAATGCAGGCGTATGAAGGACAGGCTGCTCCCAGGCTGCTCCAGTGGGGAAGGGAAGCCAGAAACTAAGAGTTGCAGCAGGGTCAGGTGCTTCACTGACAAGGGTCCAGTCCCACAGGACTCAAGGAAGGTGAGCAGAGCAAATCTGGTGACACCAGCCAGAGATCACCAGTCCAGTGGTCATCCAGCAAGTCCTATTTTCAAAGTGGTGAGGCAGGTCCAAGGCTAAGCCAGAAAGTCAAATCAGTGGGTCAGTATCATTGTCAGCAGCAGGGAGGTACAAGATCAGGTGTACCTCCAGCTTAGGTCAGGCAGAGGCTAAGCGTGAGAGCCTGAGCTTAAAAGCAGTTCCTCAGCCAAAGGGGGGCAGGTTCTTGTGGAGGTTGCCAAAGGACAGACTGCTGTGTCATCTAAGTTGCCCTGACCCCAGAGAGAATGTACTGGGGGCCCTGACAACTCACTCTGCTCTGGATTACTTTGTCTCGTGACACTTTGCAGTAAAGTAAGGTAGAAATTAATTTGCCAGATTGTAAAGCAAAAAACCCAGAGAAGAAAAGGTTTAAGACCTGGGGAAGAAAAACAAAAAAAAAAATAGGGTTGCAAGCAAAATAAAGTAAATATTGTAGCATTGTGCTCTATTGCATCCCCTGAACAAGACACAGGTTGAGAGCTCCCACATCCACCATCCTTGCAGGGTGAACCAAAATCGAAGGTGAGGGTCCATGTAGCACACAATAACTCTACTATCCCTTAGAACTACAGGGACTTTCCCAGTTTCTGTATCCTATGTCTAATCTGCCACAGTTTCTCAGTGTCAAGTGGAAATGCAGTTTCCACGGCTTCCACTGGAGGTTTCGCCCTCCACTGCTCCAGTGCTCCCTGGGCATTCCTTGCTCCCACACACCTCCCCTGCAGGGAGACCCTCCATTCTGTGCAATCGGCCTTCATCCCCCACTCACAAGTAGCTGGTGTGTTCCCTCAACGTGCCTGAAGCTGCACTGTCCACCACAGCAGGTCCAAGGCAATGGCACATGCTTGGAAAGCCCCCCTCTCACTGTGTTCTCAGCTGTGGACAAAGACTCTCAAGACATTGAGCCAAAAGGATCCCAGAAGAGACCTGCGCTCTCCCATCTGTTTTGGGGTTGCTGGGTCATGACTCCATATTTACCAGCCCCAGTGTCTGGCTCCAAGTCTCACTAGTTGGGACCCGAGCATGGAGCTCAGGTCCAGCTGGTGCCCTTCAGCAGTCACAGACCAGCCTGTTCCTTCTCCAGCACATCACTGCCTGAGCTGGCCCTCCCTCCTCATTCTGCCTTGGCTTCCAACCCCTCCTCTTGTCTGTTTTCCACATTGGAACTGCTGAAGCTTCTTCCTCCTCTTCTTCTCTGCTCCTTGCTGTGGACATGTGAGTATGGAAAAGCCAGCTTGCCTCCATTCCTGGAGTCAGTAGGCAAGGCTGGCAAGTGTCCAGCTAGACACAGGGTCTGTGCTGAGGATGATACAGCTGGTCAGCACCAAGGATCTGGTTTAAAACTTCAGCCTCTTCAGTGTAGGCAGAGGCTTCCAGGGAGAAAACTACCAGCCTCTAAAAATGTCCTTGCTCGGTACATGCAAAATGGGATCCTCACAGGCTGATACTTTAGGAAAAGTTGATCCCATGCTACCAGACAGAAGGAACATCCAGGCCTGTCCTCCTTTCAGCACTGCAAGCTGCTCCTTCAAGTTGGGGAATCTGGCCCATATTCCTGCTACACAGGCTGTTGGCTAAGCAAGGGCCAATTCAATTTCACTGTAGGTATGACAGGAAGAGCTCAGTCTCAGGCACACAGCATGGCAAAGCACAACTGCAACAGTTAAAGCTTAACAACGGACTGGCAAATGAAGGCAGGCCTTCCCAATGGGAACTGCCATGCAGCCTTGGCTTTATGCCTCCACCTGCTCCACTTACCATCTCTACACAGGATCTAGCACAACAGGACTAAATCTAGTCACAGCCTCTGGGCATTCCTGCAATGTAGCTACTAAACATATTAAAAGAATGGGTAACGTTGCAAAATTATTTACTCAACGTTTGGGAAACCTTGAAAATGGGCTGGCTGTGGTGCTGTGTCAGCAGAAGGTAGGTTCCTGTCAGGCACGGACTCTGCTTTTGAACTACACCCACCAGTGTCATCCAGTATGAACCAGCCCTGGCTTGAGCTACCAGGCTCAGCCCGGTGGGTAACAGCTAATGCCCAAGTCCTGTCCCAGCAGGCAGCCCTGGTGCAAGGAGCACCCGGTGGCACTGGGTGGCTCCAGCTGCTTCTCCAGCCTGTCTCACAGACCCTCACCCCAGTGTCCAGTTGCTCCATGTAATTCTGCCTTCAGCTTCCTCCAGCAAACCCATCTGCAGCAGCAGGATTTGGAGGCAGCTCCTGATGCTGAAGTGCCCGAAGGCACCAGGAGGAGCTGCGGGGCCCAACCGGCCCCGGAGCGAGTCCTACAGAGCCCTGGGGGGCTGCCTGGGGGGGCTGTGCTGCTGCGGGGCTGAACCCCGAGGATCCTCCTGCCACCAGCTAGAGATCCTGGGAATGCCACTGCCACAGGTGGGATCACTGCCAGTGCTGTGGGCAGCTCCGTCAGCCCTCGTGTGCCCCGGGCTGGCAAGGGCAGTTTGCCTTTGTGTGTCACCTCCAGCCCCGAGGTCCTTGGGCAGCCACAAATGCCTCCTGGTCCCATGGGGACACACCTGCTCCCTGCTGCCAAATGGCTGAAGCCTCAAGGCTAAAGCTTGTGAGAGAAATCAAGTAAGATCGAGTATTTAAAGACAATTATAAGGTAGCATCACAACATATTTCAGAAGGTCTTTTTCAGAACTCAGCACAGGCAGCAGGTGCTGAGGAAGGAGGCTGGTGGAGCCAGGAGAAACCAGCAGTCACAAATGAGGGGAACGGAGGGGAACTCAAAGACATCAGTGAAGCACCAGGGAATGAGCAGAGCTGTTTGGGGGAAAATGAAACTGTTTCATTACCCTGGAGCCAAACACAGTCCCAGCAGTCAGAGGCCAGTCGCAGACCAGTGTGGAAGAGTGACAAGATGATGAATCATAGATCTGTAATTAAGCGGCCTGATCTCTTTGGGACTGGACTAAACACCACGCAGGATGGATTCTGGGCTGGGGCAGATCTTATGGTGATTTTTTAAAAAGCCAGAAATGAGAAATCTACATCCAACAAGATAAGCTATTCAAAGACGCAATTAACTAGTAGATTAATAACCCCTGCTATTAAAAATGTGTCTCGTTTCTAATATGTTTTCCCAGCTTCAATTTCCAGCCACGGGCTCTGGTTTTACCTCCACGTACCACTCAAGAGCTGGCAGTGCTGAAGCTGAAGCTGCCTGCCCAGCAGACAGCCTGCTCGGGGGCAGCTGAGGACCAGCCCTGGGGCTGGGCACGGTTTGGAAGGTGGTTCCACTCCTCGTGGCAGGGACCTGCCAGGGACCTGCCAGCCCCTCCTGCCCTGGGAATCTGGGGCTGAAAACCAGGCATCTACAACCACATACAGGACTCCAGGGATCAACGCAGTGTGTCCAACCACCATCCTGCCAAAGATTCCCACCAGGAATCAGTAACTCACAGCTCTTCTCTGAACCTTCTCTGATTTCTCAGTATTTTTGAAGTGCTGGCCCTGGAGCAGGATGCCCAGAGACAGAGAATCCAGAGTTGCAGCCACTGAGCACCTGCCCCCAGGTTCACCTGCACAGTGAAAACCAAGAACTCAATAAATATTTCTGCTCTGTATTTGAAACAAGAGATAATATTCCTGTTTTACAGAGGTAATGAAGTGCTTTCTATTATTAATTAAGGAAGATACTAAAGAGAAACTGTTTAAGTAACAATTTTTATAATCTGCAGGAGGATAAGTTACATCCAAGAGCACTTTGTTGGCTAAGGAGTTCACTGAACCATTGATGTTTTTCTTTTTAACAAATTATGGCACACTGGGGAACTTAAGGTAACTGGGGAAACTAAAAGTGCAATGTCTTGGCAGTATTTAAATGTGTCCACATGGGTATCCAAGAAACTACAAAGCAGTTAAACATACATCCCAAGCAACCACAGACAAGCAGCCAAAGGATGTCCTGGGTGAATTGCTAAAAGCTAGAAAGCAAATGAATGTAAATAAAATTAATGTAATTTGAAAGAGGTATTTTCAAATAATTTTATGTAATTTTTGGTAAGCCTGCAAGTTTGATAGAGCTAACTAGATGGATATGGCAAACTTAGAGTCCTGTAAGTCATTTGACTTTAGTTCTGCATGACATCCTAATAAGAACAAGTAGCTGTATGCTACAGTCAGGGTGATCAGTATTAACAGATTTGAAAGAATGGGGTAACTGAGAAGACTTATTCTATATAGCCACTTGTCAGATGCATTTCTAGTTGTATTCTATGCCCATGTCAATGCTACATGTTATTAGCAATCAGAGAGACAATAAAAAAAATATTGCTGGCAAAATTGTTGGGGTGGATAAAAATGAATTGTTGGGATGGTAAAGGTAACAGATGGCACTTGCCCAAGACAACTTAATCTGGATGGCTTGAACCACCTGTTTCATGGAATACCTGGTTTCTTACATCTAAGTGTAAGGTGCAACATACAGGAAAAAAGAATGTGGGCTTCATTTTAACACACAGACAACATCCTGGATAGCAACGTGTCTGAATGAAAATGAAAACATTTAGAGGCTGAGACACATGACATCTGAACACAAACTGCAGAACAGGAGGGCACTGCTGCCAATGGCAGCCTCCTCCTGGGCTGTGGGAATATTCAAGTAATGGCAAATATGAACCTGAGGTTCTTGAGGCATTTGTGCAGCTCTCACATCCACACAGCTAAGAATAACTCTTGCACAATCACAGTGCAACCACATTTTGAATGTTGTGCACAGCTGTACAGCTCAATGCAGGGAATGGCACAGCTGAATAGAATTCCAGCCTGAGTAAGGAGAGGAATGACAAGGATCTATGTGGTTTGGAAGAATATGATGAGGAGGAACAGACATATTGTCCACATATTCTTAGAATACAAGAGTTAAAGGTCATCAAATGAAACAAGCAGGTGACAGCTTAAAGGCAAATAAAAGGAGGTGATCTGTGCAATGTGCCACAAGGATATCAGAATGCTCAAACATACACAGATCCAAAAAGTGACTGGTCAGATTTAGGGTGGAGAAGTATCTAAGACTTGTATATACAAAGATGCCCTTTTGACTCAAAAGTACCTGAAATGCAATTTACAGAGCTCAGAGATGGGGATGGACATCCTAGGGGAGGGCTTCTCTGTACTTGCTTTGTCCTTATACAGGTGCCATTGTGGTTTACTAGTGCACCCATCAGGGCAGGTGAGGAACCCATCACTCTTCACTGAGGAACAGGAAAGAACAAGCGTGAGTTGAGCAGGTGTTGGAGGCTGGGGACCCTTTTGGGGGGACACTGATGCAGGTACTCATCCAGTCAAGAGAAGGGGCAGGAGAAACAGGATTTGGCTGCACAGAGAGGGCCAGAGTTACACCCAGTGGCTGCAACTGGGATGGAACCTTATGTCAAGAAGTTTTGTTTCCTGAGCACCTCACTGAGAACGTGGCACTGGGCTTGGTTTACTCTGGCAGTCATGGGGGTGACTCCTGGTGGCTCTGCCCAAAAACCCAGGTGGATGCTGAAGCAGGAACAGCAGCGTGTGCCAAAGAGACATTCACAGTGAACCTGGGACTTGGTGTCACTCAGCAGCTGCCCATGCTTATTGGTAAAAACACATGAGAACCACATGCCCCTGAGCTAATATTGTCACATGCTTGTTGTCCTCTGTTGAGACCAGAGCCCTCACACGCAGGATAGATAAATTTCCCCTGCATAACTCCTGTCCCAGAAGTACATTCAATGCTGCATTAGAAATTTCCTCTTTAGAAACCTGAGAAAATTTACCACAGTCTGTTATATTGCCAGCATGTGCCCTGGACAAACATTTTTAATTCTGTTTTAAATGTGTTGGTTTTTTTTAAAATCAATTGCTAATCAACTAGCATAACTGAGTTAAACTCAGAGCATTTGTTCTCAGCCTGTGCTTAGCTTGAACTTTTCTGATTGTTTCCATTCTGAAAAAGGGCTCGAGTGCTCAAAAGCTTTCCTGGTGGGTTTTTTAGTTTGTTTGTTTTTTTCCCCAGTTAAATCAGTCAGTCTATAAAAGATACTTCCTATTTCCTACTAGCCTCTCATTCCAAGAATATAGTTCCTCCTTGCAAACAATAAAATCATGCCCTTTTAATTTCAGC
>NW_009953300.1:170922-171705 GCF_000747805.2 Chaetura pelagica
CAGCAGGAACACAGATGAAATCTAGTCTATGAAGACTTTTGGCCAGGGATGGCTTGTCCCTCTCAGCCACCTACCTGGCCTCAGCCCTCCCACTTACACCGGGATCTTCTGCCTCCAGCCCTGGTAGGTCTGACAGGAGCCCTGGGAATTCACTTGCAGACCCAGCCCAGGTCCACCGTTGCAGGACCTGTCCATGCCAAGACACCTGCATCCAAAGAGGAGTGGGCAGAGCCCAAATGAGCTTCTGGGTGTGCAGAGACCAAACCCTGCAGGTTCAGCACCCGCAGCTGCTCTTACTGCCCAAGTGCTGAGCAGACTTCAGAGCTTGCCAGTCATCAGCTAGACAATTAAAAAATAGACCATTCAATCCTTCCCTGTCTTTAAGGTGATACTATCTCAGTGGCTGAGCACACATGACTGGACACGTCATTGCAGGCACATGGGCAGTGCTGGAAAGAAGGAGGCCCAGTGACCAGCCCCACCTGCACTGCTCTGCAGAGTGGCTTCACACCAAAGATCCACACAGGCTGAGGCAATCCCAGACACTGCTGCCACCAAAAGGGACAGACAATACTTCTCCTGCTCCTTCTCCAGTCACAGATGTGATCTGGCTAAAACTTAATCCTCTAAAGTGGTGACCAGAGCTTAGGAAGATGACTATAGGACCTGCTCCCACTGGCAGATCCCCCTAAACAAACATGCAAGCTCATCCAGCAGGAAGGTGCAGGCTTCAGGCTGGGTTCCTGCACTGGTTCAAGGGAAATAGTGCTTTACTGATCCGTG
>NW_009953300.1:172023-173584 GCF_000747805.2 Chaetura pelagica
AGGAATGGCTTTAGCTGACAGCAAAGCTCTACAGGATGGTTACTGCTTGAGCCCTTCACAACTATGTCTTTAAATGGCAAGAACAAACATTACCCTTTACCTTGTCTAGAGCATGGGGCAGCCCGGGCAGCAGCAGCATGTGAACCTGCACGGTGCTCTGGTAGGGGCTGGCCGGGCCAAGAGAGCATGTGTCACTGTGCAGGGCAAGTCCCATGAATGAGCTGTCAGGACAGGTTTCAAGGCAGAAATTGTACACTGGTGGGTATAGAGAAAGACTAGAGTTTATTTCAAACAGCTGTTACAAACTGTAAACAACTAGACTAAAGACAGAGTCCCAAAAAATATTCAGGGCACCAGAGCTGCCTGGTTCAGGGTCAAGTTTGTAATTTGGGAGGCTGATACTCTACAACTAAAACTGACCAATGCGGTGTAAGTGCTCCTCGTCCCACAAAATGCCCTAGTCCCCATATCCTGTGAGTGAGTCCCCACATTCTTAGTGAGGCTGGAGTTTGTTCTGGTTAGCACAGGTAGACAGAATGCTCCAGAACAGGTGCACCAGGCAGGGCACGAGGAATGGACACAGCAACACGTTTGGCATAGGGGGTTGACATGGCCTGGGAGGAGGTGTGCGAGGGGCAGGAGTGAGCTGGGAAGGCTCAAACTGCTCCAGCAGGGATGGAACATCTGCACAGAAATGCAGGGTATGGCTGGAACTGCAGCCCTCAGTAGAGAACATCCTCGAAGTCGAGCAGCAGGAAGCGATGCAGGGCACTTGGCAGGTGCAGCTGAGGCAGGACCAGAAGCAACCGTCCCTCCAGGAAGGTCCTGAGCGTGCAGCGGGCCAGGTGCTGCAAGGAGCGAGGTCTGTGCTCCAGGGAGAAGAGGGATTGGTAGAAACGTGGGTATTTCTACAGAGAGAGAAGAGGAGACAAAGCTGAGGGTCTCACCTTGGGAGCAGAGACAGAACCAGACACCCCCTTACCTTAATTAGTATGGTGCACCTCCCTGTCCTCTAGCAGCATCACCCCAGTGCTCTGCAGGTCTCCTCCAGCCCAGTCCTGCCCCTCTGGTGCCCTCCTGCAGCCCCCAGCCAGCACGCAGGGCCCCCTCACCTGCACCACCTCTGCTGGCACCGCTCCCACCCAGTCGGCAGAGACGCGCACGCGGTCATAGCTGTTGATCAGGGCCTCGATGAGGCGGGGGCAGGAGGGGCAGCACCCTGCTCCTGCAAAGGGGGGGACTGAGCAACACCCAGCACAGCTGGGTGTGGGCACAGCTGGGTTCCCACAGCCCCTCCTCAGACAGAGGGACTCACACACAGCTGGGACACACACCTTCATCTGCCTCACCACTGCAAACAGTCATAAGCAGCCAACATTGCTTTGTGCCAAGCCCCTCTCCTTACATTAGTCTAGTTAGAGCACAAGCCATTCTGGGGCAAGGACTGACATCTATTTTCTGTGCAGCAAGACTAGGCCATCCTCTGGCTCTGTTGAGGGCTTCACAGGGGTCTCCAGGATGTACTGTGCCTGGTGGGCTTAGGGCTGCACAGACCGACTGT
>NW_009953300.1:174775-176554 GCF_000747805.2 Chaetura pelagica
CGGGTGCAGCTGAGGCAGGACCAGAAGCAACCGTCCCTCCAGGAAGGTCCTGAGCGTGCAGCGGGCCAGGTGCTGCAAGGAGCGAGGTCTGTGCTCCAGGGAGAAGAGGGATTGGTAGAAACGTGGGTATTTCTACAGAGAGAGAAGAGGAGACAAAGCTGAGGGTCTCACCTTGGGAGCAGAGACAGAACCAGACACCCCCTTACCTTAATTAGTATGGTGCACCTCCCTGTCCTCTAGCAGCATCACCCCAGTGCTCTGCAGGTCTCCTCCAGCCCAGTCCTGCCCCTCTGGTGCCCTCCTGCAGCCCCCAGCCAGCACGCAGGGCCCCCTCACCTGCACCACCTCTGCTGGCACCGCTCCCACCCAGTCGGCAGAGACGCGCACGCGGTCATAGCTGTTGATCAGGGCCTCGATGAGGCGGGGGCAGGAGTGGCAGCACCGCAGCACCTGCGGGGAGACAGCCCGTGGGCAGGGCCTGCCAGCCACACTTCCACCACTGCTCAGAATCAGTCCTGCAAACCCAGGGAACTCAGGTCCTTCCCCCGTGTTGTCACAGAAGATCAGACCTGCTGACAGTGGGAAATGCCAGAGCACTGCTCCTGCAAAGGGGGGGACTGAGCAACACCCAGCACAGCTGGGTGTGGGCACAGCTGGGTTCCCACAGCCCCTCCTCAGACAGAGGGACTCACACACAGCTGGGACACACACCTTCATCTGCCTCACCACTGCAAACAGTCATAAGCAGCCAACATTGCTTTGTGCCAAGCCCCTCTCCTTACATTAGTCTAGTTAGAGCACAAGCCATTCTGGGGCAAGGACTGACATCTATTTTCTGTGCAGCAAGACTAGGCCATCCTCTGGCTCTGTTGAGGGCTTCACAGGGGTCTCCAGGATGTACTGTGCCTGGTGGGCTTAGGGCTGCACAGACAGCCTGTGTCTGTGCTGTGTGTGAGAGAGTCCTAAGAAGTCCTGTGCTCCCGTTAGCTACTACCCATCACCAATGGCTTGTGCCACACATCTCTGGTGTGTACCACGTCCATGTAGGTGCAAGGGACACAGTGCTGTGTCTCACCCCACCGTGCATTGCAGCACCCAGGCAGGTCCCTGGCTCTTGGCTCCCACTCCCCGTGGCCCAGGCCAGCAGTAGCTGTCAGCATCTATTCCGGCTGTACCAGTGATCCTCATTATCTGGCGTTAATAGGAGATTAATTAGTGTTAATTGTTGATTTTCCTGTATTTTCCCAAAGGGGAGAGCAATCTGCTGATCTCCGGGCTGGGTAATTATTGCACTGCTCAAGAATTAAGACAGGAAATTAACCCTTTGATTGCTGATGTCTTGCCAAAGACAGCATGAGCTGGAGGGTTTGTCCCAAGGAAGAAGCATCCCCTGAGAGGAAAAGGGTCAGCACTTCCCAGGAAAAGTAGTGATGGAAACTGGCTAAGTACTGTCCACGCAGCTCATCAGACAGAAGCAGGAGAGTCCTGCAGAGGACCTGTCCCAGCAGAAAACTTCAGGGAACTGCCTACTAGTCATGCTAATTCTCCCCTCCCAGCCCCCGGAAAGAGACAGGCAGGACTGCAAGCGGGCAGGCACAGAACACGCCCTGCTGCCCCGGGACCACCCCTGCTCAGCCCTCCCTCCCCAGCCCGCACCTTCAGGAGCGCTCCGGGCCAGATGCGGACGGCGCCGTGGTTGAGCAGGGCTCGCACTACCAGCTCGGGGTGCTGCTCCAGCTTGTAGGCAGCTGCCTGCAGGATGTTGTGCAGCGCTGTGTT
>NW_009953300.1:176759-181134 GCF_000747805.2 Chaetura pelagica
GCGCCCGTGCCGCGCCGCGATGTGCAGGGCGGTGTCACCCTCCTCCTCCGTCCGGCTGTTCACGCTGGCTCCGTGCTGCAGCAGCTGCTCCACACACCTGCGGGGGCCAAGGTGACTCAGAGATGGGCTCCCCTCTCCAGCTCCGATCCTACCTCCCTCTCACATCCTGTGTCTACACCATCCCACGGCTTTAACTTTTTCCAAGAGTCCAAAAATTCCTGCTCCTCGTGCCCTCGAGCAGCCGATTAAAGCCAGGATGACTGGTAAGCCGAGATACCATCATCCCCATTTTAACTCTGCATAGACCTTCAATAAAGTATCATCCCGTGCAGAGTCTGCCCCACACAACATGGGGGTCCCTGCTCAGTGCATGCCCTGAGCTCCACAGCGTGAACCATCAGCGTTTGCGCTGCCGGTGCTGCAAGACGCTGGCACCACACTCTGCAATGAGAGCAGCGCTTGCGGCCACCTGTTGGAGCCCCGAGGTGACCCAGGAGCGGGCAGCGAGGCCAGCAGCCCACCCGCAGGGACCCCTTCCGCAGGGTGAGGCTGGGGGGAAGGGAGGCCCACTGTGCCCCCGGGGAGGACTCACTCGAAGGAGTCCGGGCTCTTGCAGAGATGCAGGGGCTTGTAGCCGTCCTCGGAGCCAGCCTGGGGGTCCGCCCCGAAGGCGAGCAGCAGGCGGGCGCAGGCGGGCCGGGCGGCGGCACAGGCCTGGTGCAGGGCCGAGCGGCCGCCCGGGGCCAGCTCCGGGTCCGCCCCGCGCAGCAGCAGCAGCCGCAGGCACTCGGTGTAGCCCCGGCTGGCCGTGATCAGCAGCGGCGTGGTGAGCTCCTGCTCGTAACTCAGAGACCACAGTCCTGCAGGGAAGAGAGGTCAGGGAGCCACCTCCGGGCCCAGACCGGCCCTTGCCCCCGGGGCACCTGGGGGACGTTCCCCCCTCCAGGCACCTGAGGTCCCCTGGAGGTTCTGGCTCTTTCTGCCAGTCCCTTTTCCTCCCTGCCTCCGGGCTGGGCTGCCAAGGCAAAGACCTGGGGATGCTGGCAGAGAGCTGGCAGGAGCAGAAGCCCGGGGGCAGAGGCTGTTCCCAGGACGTTTGCTGCCCACCTGCAGCTCAGTCACACACCACAGACACACTTGACAAGAGGAGGGCCTGGGGCTGGAGCAGGGCTGAAAGCAGCAAGGTGGCTGGAGGAGACCTGAGCATGAAGCACCATAAGCACAAGGAAGGAAGCAGTAAACCTGAGAGGTGCTGGAACAGGCTGCCCACACACACAGGAAATGCAGACAAGCACTGAGCATGGTGGAGACAAGCAAGCTTCATCAGAAATGGACACCCAGGGCCCAATAGAGCACAAGGGGCTGAAACCTGCCAGCCCTCAAAGATGCTGATGCAGCTGGAGCCACTGCCAAGCTGCTGCAGCCTGGTGGCAAAGAGCCTGCAGCTCTTACAGAACAGGGATCCTTAAATCATACTTCTTGCTGCCCATCCAGGTTGGGCTGGAGGACCATGTCCCAGACATGTTCAACTCTATATCCCTCTCACCTCTCTCTTACAGAAGCAGCATGTGGTCAACTGTGCTTCCCAAGGCCAGGTTTGAACTGAGCTATCTCAAGGACCTACAGCAGGGCTGTAACAGTTCCTTGCCCAGCACAAACCCCAGAGAGAGGCCAGCAGACCAGCACAGGTTGCACACAGAACAGGCACATAGACTCAGGCTACAGGGCTGGTCACAGAAGCACCACAACATGGACCTTCAGTCTCCTTTGTCCAGCGGGAAACCCAAGCCCTGGCACAACCCTGCTGGGAGGGCCAGGTTCCCTGGGCACACCTCAGGCTTCCACAAGAGCCAGGCACACTCCTACAAGCAGTGCAGGGGAACCTAGCCACAGCCCAGTGCTCTCTCTGCCATCCCCACTCCTCCATACCCCAAAGGGCATCACAACAACACGGACCCCCAGCAGTGGCAGAGCCCTGCAGCAGCAGGCTCTGAGCCCCTGCTCAGCTCCCTGCATACTCAGCCGGCGGATGTTGAAGCGGTAGTTTTTCCATTCTTCCAGGTCACTGGTGTCAAAGACAGCATTGGAACTCAGGTTGTTCTGAGGGTCGCTGAGGATCTTGGCCACGATCTCCTGATCCCCCCTCAGCAGGGCCTGCCAGCAGCCCTGGGCAGGACCATCCGCCGTGCGCGTACGAATGGCCTCCTGGCTCCTGCCTTCTCTGCGTGGGCTGCTCCCCATGACACAGCCCAGACCCTCCATGGAATCCGGGCAGGACTTGCTGCTGCCTCCAGCCACAGCCCCTCCAGGGCCCCCTGCTCTAGCTGCCCTGCAGGCAAGGAGGACAGGTCCCATCACTGCTTGGCCCAGGCTGGGGACAGCTCAGGTCTCAGCTGCTCTATTCTGGGAAGCCTCATGACCTCATGACTGTGGCCAAGAAGCTGACAAGGACACTCCCCTCTGGCAGCACTACCCTGTCACTGGCTGTGAGGCAAAGCCCCCAGGCAGGGCAGGGTAGCAGAGTAGCCTGAAGGGTAGAAATGGAGACAGGACATGGCTAAGAAAACAGCAAAGTGGCCTCACAGCCAGCCTGTTGTCACCAGCTGCTGCCCAGACACAGCAGCACAACCCAGCTGTCTCCCTAGAGCAGCACACCCCTGTCCAGCCCCTGGCTCCTTGCACATCTCCAGCACTGCACCTCCATTCACTGGTTCCACCCAAGCCCTTGGCAATAAACAGGTTTTTAAACAAGCCACAGGAAAGTTTTTTTAACCAAAGCTTAAAGCCAAAGGGCAGGTAGGAACAGGCACAAGGATGAAAAACAGTGCATTACAAGTGAAGTAAAAATGTAGAAGGTAATTATCCCTTAGACCCCTTTCTGCTCTTCCTTGAAATTCAGCCTTGCAGAGAACTCCTGCATGGTTTTAGTGCTCCCTTTCCCATCCTCTGACATTCCCTCACTCAGGGTCATCCCTCACTCTTGCAGCTGAGAGAGCATTTTCCCCTGTCCCCACAGAGCTGTATACACTCACCACCCCACTCTGGTGACAGAGCAGCACACTTTGTTCACAGCCAATCAGCACTGGGTGCGTTTTGTTCAGACTATACGTTTTAAAAAACACAAATTGCCTAGATTACTAGCAGTGTTTTGTTTTGTCACAGAACTATTCAGATCATGCAGTTAAAACCAAGTTAAATGACCCTTATAGATCACCAAACAACAATTACCTGGGGAACAAGTGCAAGATGGAAACTTTACCCTTCTCAGTAACGGAGACGGGTGCAAGATGGAAACTTTACCCTTCTCAGTAATGAAAATAAATGAAAATAAATGACCAAGTTTATGCTGACAGTCTCTAGCATCCTCTGTCCATGCAGACTTTCCCACCTGGTCTAGGTACAATGTAGTACATGAAAGAGTAAAAAAAAAAGCAGCACCAGGCAGACTGACTCACCTGGTGGGATCCTGTATTTCCCCAAATATACAAGTATATATCCCATAAGAGCCTGAGATTCCCAATCACAAGAGCCCCACCAAGGAGGCAAAAGGCTGTGTGAGTTAGTGTCAGTAACACCAGATAATCTACCCTCTCTCTGGGCTTCTTACAATATCAACACAGGTTCTTTGGGAAAGACCAGGTCACCAGAACCTGCTTTTAAGGTCTCCATCTGGGTAAGTTTCAAGAAGCTGCCCCAGCAGGCCAGGGACAGACATAACCAAAGACTTAAGCAGCATAAAGATTTGCTTTGGTTTTTGTTCTACACCTTTGATAAACTGGGCAGTGCATTTTTGGTCTGTGCTTGATGAATGATGTTTGGCTGCATTTTTTACATCTTGAAACTTTGGTGATAGGAGCAATTTCTGGATGAAGCTGTTTTACATCAGCTGTTCTGTTTTCTTTGGGGCACAAATCTTTACAAGCAGACTGAATTGCTGCTCAAGTGTCTGTCAGCCCAGCACAAGACTGGAGTTAAAATGTGCAATTAATATTTTTCTGACAAGCAGTCTCAGTTACACAAAGGGTAATACCTTTTGTATTTTTATTCCTAAGCAGACAGTATCAATTCAAAACCTGAGCTGTATAAATCTTGGAACTCAGTAAATAATCTTCACCACCCACAAGCAGCAGCATTGCATCTGCAAGCCCACCCTGATTGTCTCCTGCTAGCAGGGATCCCTGCAAAGCGCTCAGCCATGATCAAGCACTATCATTGTGCTCCACAGCTTTGTGCCAGGGAACTTGAGAAGAGCCCACATCCCTGGGAAGTGCCCTCCACCGGCAGCTGCTCTGTCCTGGCACGGTGGGGACTTTGCCAACAACCTTCCGTGGAAGGGAGCAGGGCAGTCACAGCCCCTCCTCACCTGGCACTGTCT
>NW_009953300.1:181150-192752 GCF_000747805.2 Chaetura pelagica
GCTGCTCAGACAGCACAAGGACACTGCCCTTCCAGGCCACAGGGCACATCCCTCCCTTGCTCACTCCCCCTGGCAGACTGGATTTCTGCTCCCCTCGCCCACTCCACCTCACAGAACAGGTTGCAAACCCTGCGTGTGAGATCTGGCAAAACACAAAAAGCTTTTGTTCTGCAGCAAAGCCCCCCTCCAGCTCCCCACTGTTAGCCCTCCCACACCGACCCCCTGCAGCTTCCCCAGCCAGGGTGTGGAGCAGGGACTGCAGGGGCTGTTTCACCCCTGGACTTTACAGCAGCAGCAACAGGGAGACAGGGAGTGACTGTGGCTCAGTCCCCACACAGCTGCCTGCAAGGCCGAGCACAGCCGTGCCTCCGCCTCAGAACATGGGCAAAGGTCTGCCCGAGGGTCACTGCCAAGACCCCTCTGCTGCTCCCAGGTCATGGCACAGCCTCCAGTTTCTAGTGAACTGAGGTAACAGACCTGACTTAAGACCTAGGGCAGAAAAGCATCCCTGTGCCACCTGATGCCTTCTCACCCAAGCACTCTCTCCAACACACACATTTCAGATCTCCCCAGCAACCTCTAACAGGACAGTCCTGATGTTGTTCCTTTCCAGCAGCCCTTTCAACAGGCCTCTTCTCACCATTTCCCAGTAGATCTGCATCTGGCCACTTTCAACAAGCCAACTTCCACTTGTTCTACACTCCTGGAATCCTCCCACCTCACCCAAAAGCCTTTTGCACAAAGTCCCTCTCCACCACTGGGCATTCCCCTCAACCCTTTTCCCAGGTGTCTGTGCTCCCTTTCTGGTCCCCATCCCAGACACTTCCCATCTCCCAGCCCTGCACACCCACCACGCTTCCTGCTCGTCCAGCGCAGCTCCTCACCCCTGGTCTCGATGATGAGGTTGACAGCTGCGCTCCTGGTGAAGTATTTCTGCACCATCTCCAGGTCCCCCACAAACAGCGCGTTCTGGACCAGCAGATCCCGGCATTCCAGGGGCTCCAAGCGGCTGCTCTGGTGCCCCCGGCCCAGGGAGCTGGGGCTGTGCTCCTGGGGATGGTGCTGGTGCCCTGAGCACCTCGAGTGCTTCTGCTGCTCCTCACCCAGCAGCAGCACCTGCCGCGCAGCCGGGCTGGGGGGAAGGGCACAGTCCATGGCACGAAGGGACAGGCCTGGGCCTCGGTGAACAACAAGCCTGGGCCTCGGTGAAGACGCTGCTGCAGCAAGAGCCTCTCCACGGCGATGTCCTGCCCAGGCTGCTCCCTGGCCCCAGCTCCCAATGTCTGGCTGGATTCAGGCACAGGCCTGACGCACCCAGTATAAATAGCCCTGCTTGGCAGCTGCCCCTCACCACCTCCCCTCTTCCAAGAGCCTATTTTCAGCAGCCAACAGCACATTTGCACAAAGTCCCTCTCCACCACTGGGCATTCCCCTCAACCCTTTTCCCAGGTGTCTGTGCTCCCTTTCTGGTCCCCATCCCAGACACTTCCCATCTCCCAGCCCTGCACACCCACCACGCTTCCTGCTCGTCCAGCGCAGCTCCTCACCCCTGGTCTCGATGATGAGGTTGACAGCTGCGCTCCTGGTGAAGTATTTCTGCACCATCTCCAGGTCCCCCACAAACAGCGCGTTCTGGACCAGCAGATCCCGGCATTCCAGGGGCTCCAAGCGGCTGCTCTGGTGCCCCTGGCCCAGGGAGCTGGGGCTGTGCTCCTGGGGATGGTGCTGGTGCCCTGAGCACCTCGAGTGCTTCTGCTGCTCCTCACCCAGCAGCGGCACCTGCCGCGCAGCCGGGCTGGGGGGAAGGGCACAGTCCATGGCACGAAGGGACAGGCCGGGGCCTCGGTGAACAACAAGCCTGGGCCTCGGTGAAGACGCTGCTGCAGCAAGAGCCTCTCCACGGCGATGTCCTGCCCAGGCTGCTCCCCGGCCCCAGCTCCCAATGTCTGGCTGGATTCAGGCACAGGCCTGACGCACCCAGTATAAATAGCCCTGCTTGGCAGCTGCCCCTCACCACCTCCCCTCTTCCAAGAGCCTATTTTCAGCAGCCACCAGCACAGATCAGGCACAGCAGAGGGGCAGCAGCAGCCTGGAAACACTGTGTGCTTGCTAGTTGGCTTTACAAAGCCTCTGCTCCAAACTGTGCTCCCATTTGGAAAGAAGCAGAGCAAGGTGGGAGCAATCCCAGCAGGGAAGCTGCAGCAGGACTGGTTTCAGAAGTCGTAGGGGACTGAGTACAGAGGCTTTCCCCACAGGCAGCTCCTCAGGGTCCCAGAGCCCCTCACAAGCCCCAGACAAGCTCTCGGGACCCAGGACTCTCAGGACCCATCACTTGGGCAGTGGGGCCAGCTGCTGAGACACTGCTGAGCAGGAGGAAGGGAGGCATGCAGGCAGACCCTGGGAAAGGCAGCTGGTATGGCAGGAACCACATTTCCTGGCAGTAAGACAGTCCCCATGCAAACCTCTAGAGGTTGGCAAGTGTCTTCAGGCTTCTGAGGAGAGCATGCCCAGCTTTGCCATCTGCCCCTCCAGCCACAGGGGGTCACATCTAGAGGGGTGAAAGATGCTGAGGTGCCCTGCTCTGCCAAAGGGGATCCTGTGAGCTGGGATGGTGTGCAAGCTCCACACAGGTTTGGGACCTGTTGAACTTTGTCTACCCTCAAATTACTGTCCTGTAACTGACCTGTTAATTGCTGTGTCCCTGCCAACTCAAGCAGCTTCCAGCTGGGCAGGCTGCAAGTGCCAGCAATGGCAGCAGGACTCAGCAGCTGGTGTGGGGATTTCAGCCACTGTTCCCTATCCAGTCCTACAGCCCAGCCTGTCTGGGGTAACCTAGCAGAGACCTGCAAGGGCTGGGGGGGCCCTGCACCCAGACCACACACCCACCTGGGACTCCTGGACAAAACCCTCCCACTGGGCATCAAGGTTTTGCTAGACTGGTCAACCAACCAGACTGACCTCCTGGCCTGTACTATCTATCCTGCAAAACAGGCAAGTTGTGTCACTTGTTCATATTAAATAGGTCTTTGAGTTTTGGATCTTTTTTTTTGCTTTTATTGTAGGGCTGGGTTGGTTTTCTTGGGGGGGATTGTTGTTGTTGTTGGGGTGTTTTGGTTGTTGGCTTGTTTTTTGTTTTGTTTAGAGTCAGTTGTTTGCATTTTGTTTTGGGTTTTGTTGGTTGCTTGCTCTGTGGGGTTTTTTGTTTGTTTTTATTTTTTTTGTTGCTGTTTGTTGAGGGTATTTTTTTATCTCAGCCCATTTGTCTTTACCCTGTCAACTTTGTTCTATCCTGTGACTTCCTGCACCCTACAGCCACCCAGGAATGGCCTGGAGGAGGAGCACGCCGAGGCTGGGCTGAGCCGTGGCACCAGGACGCTGGCAGAGGGCAGGGCCTCCTACTCGGGCAATTTCACAGACCATGGGCTGAGAGGGTGTGTGCATGTCTGCCTTTGCACCAGCTATCCTGGAGATCTCCTGCTCCCAGGGCTAATGATGAAAAACCCAGAAACACCCCACAACACACAAAAAACCCACCAAACCCAAATGAACTCAGCAATAAAATAAAAAGCCCCCAATGCACAAAACACAGGCAGCCACACTCCCCCTCCTCTCCTCCCAGCAGAGCCTTCCCTTTGGGTTTGACAGGGCTCTGGCATCTGCCCTGGCCCCACAGCAAACGATGTCCTTTGCTTGCTCTGCCTGATAGGTCACAGGAGGGAAGTCAGGACCATCTGTCCCCTCAGCACTGTCATCTGGTAGGACTTGTCCAGCTACTGGCACAAGGTTTTACCTTCAGTTTACTGAGCCCAATCTCTGAACACTCCAGAGCAGGCTGCACAGTCTGGGTGGAGAAAAACAAGCAGGCTCCTTCTCACTGGTTTCATAACACCTTCACAGCAGGGCTACTGGGCACAGAGCAGCAGCACCCAGTACCCTGCTCCCAGTGACTTCATGGCCTTCAGCAAGTCCTTCCTCAGATGTTTTGCATCTGTTTGTGAGAAAGAAGAGGGTCCTCAAAGGTCAGAGTGCAGGGGATCACCTGCAATCCCATGACACAGGTTGACCAGGGGGAAGATGATGCAGATCCTTGAAAAAAAGAAAAAAGTGCTGCCATTTTTTCAGTCATCTGTCTGCTTCTAAACCAGTGCTCCAGTGGCTGACAGTAACTGACTTTGGGAAGGCACTTCCTTATAAGGTGCACAAGCAGCCACTCCATCCCACCCACCAGTGTTGGTGCATCTCCAGACATCACACCTCCTTGCCCACAAGAAGCAATAATGAAGGACAACCTAAGGACAAGCTTGAGCAGATAACTATTTCCCCATGAGAAAGATGTTAAAACCAAGGTACTCAGCTGTGCAGCAGCAGCCCAAGTTGGTGTAAAGAGACAAGGGGGAAGTCTGTCTGAGGTGTGTACATAAGTGCCCTGGCTGTGCATTCCTACTGTTGTGCCCCAAACACACTCTTCCCAAACTTACTGCCCTCTTTGGCTTGTGTGGCTGCTCATATCCTTGGTCCACTGCCATATTCAGCATCTGTGTCTCCTCTCTCAACTGATCATCATCAGCCTGAAGGAAAGACCTCAACGCAGCACCTGGCAGACACCTGGTTCACCTCTAACACCCACTGTTCCTCAACTCTATCCAGAAGCACTGTCTTTAGAGGCCACAGGGCACTGGCCATTCCCAGTCCAACTACCTCCTACCCATAGACACAAGTTGCACAGACCAGTGGTAAAATGAGCTTCCTCCCAGAAAAAAAACAAACAAACAACCAGCCATTGACACCTTCTCTGCTCTTGGATTCCATAAATCACAAAAGCCTTTCTATTTCCCTCTGCATCTCCAAGCAAAACATCCACAGTTGCCACATGCAAGGTCCACAGGACACATTCAAGCCGATGAGGTCCTCCCTTCTCACCTGCAACCAAGTATCTTTTTCCACCTCGCTCCTCTCATCAGCTTCAGGTCATAGTGCTGAACTTGGTCTGCAAAGATGGGGCAGCTGAACTTCAGACTCACTCTTCCAGCTCCATATTTTGCACTACATCCCAAAGGCAGTGGGGCTCTTGCCTTAGGCCTCCCTATCTCCCCATCTGTCAGGAGAACATCTCTTTGCATTTTTCATCTCCTCATTCATTGTCATGTCACACCCTCCCTGCTTGTGTTTCAGCCCCCATCAGGGAAGACCTGCTGCCTTCCCACACTGAAGCCCACCCTGCTCCCTACAGCACCTTGACCACCCCCCTGGGGGCAGCAGCACAGAGGGTCCTGGACACACAGCACAGCTGGGCTTGAATGAACTGAACCACTGCACACAGAAGTAAAGCTTGGCAGACAGAGCAGCCAGGTTCTGCCCCCGCAGGGTCTCAGCAAGGAAAGCCAAGCATCCCAAGCACTTGCAAATCCAAATGCCTGCATCTGACACTGCCCACATCCACACCCAGATGTGCCAATAAGCAACTGGAAACCCAGGATGGGCTCACTCTTCTTTCACCACAACAACCACAAGAAGTGGCAAGTGGAGAGCAGATATCCAAAGCCCTGTGCACAGAAGGTGAAATGTGGTATCCTGAAGAATAAACCACCATAGGCAATCCTGTTCTCTGAAAGCAAGGTTGAGGTTTCAGCTGGATTCTTACTACCCAATCACAGGCAGAGGGTGGGAACAACCAAGCAAAACCACAGCTGGGACCCTGGCTTGAAGGGTCTGAACACAATCAGGAAGGAGAGAAGACTGAATACTATTTAATGCCACCAATGCAAGGACAAGGATGAGGGAGCACAAGAGCCTTGTACTACACCACAGGATTTCTGTTGTGCAGAGGTTGGGAGGACAGTGGAGGGTGCCCACACAGCAGCCAGAGCAATGGGGACAGACGGACAGCAGCAAGGACAACCTCCCATTCAGCAACTAACCAGCACTCAGGGAACTGCTGCTGAAGCTGCTGCTCCCTCATACCTGGTCCCTCCAGCTCACACAGCTTCCTGGGAACATTCCAGGGCACATGCTGGTGCTCAGCTTCACACCCAGTGGGCCAAGGTGCCTCTCCCAGCAGTGCCCAGAGCACAGCAGCTGAAAGTCTTGGGGCTGCAGGGTCAGGAGCCTGCAGCAACGCCAGCTGGTCAGAAAGCCAGCACAGCTCTGCACTGAGCATGGAGCACAGGACACCCGAGACAGTCTCACCTCATTTGTGCCCCACACCCCCTGCCAAAGGCCAGCACCCAGTGGCTGTGGCCATGACCCCACTCCTCTGGCTGCAGGTGACACCAGGCCTGCCTGTCAAGGAGGTTTCTCCCTAGTGCCAAGAAGCAGCAGCCATGGTGGGGAGAAACATTAGGAGCATCAGAAAGAGGTTGTGTGGGGAGTGAGCAGTGCGTGTAAACGAGCCTGTAACGAGTTTGTAATATGCGTGTGCGGCGCGGCCGCGCAGCGTCATCACAATGGCACAGGCACTTTCCCGCCTCATTGCCTCCCAAATGGATTTTAAATATCATTCCGAGGACACAATTATTTAAAACGCTGAACTAAACACTCGCTAATGGGAAAACGGCGTGTGGCCTGCAGCAGCCATTCCTCATGGGACCACTCTGCCCATGTCATCCTCTTCTCCAGCCCCACAACTTGCTTGGGACCACACGGCAGCATCCTCCTCCTCCTCCTCCTCCACCTGGAGACCATGTAGGGCACCACTAGCCAACTGTCCCAAGCCCAGCCCAACACACACAGCTTATGCAACAACATGCTTTTTGTCCCCATCTCACCTCTGTCCTCAGACCCCAGAGCAGCTACCTGTCCTGTCCCAAGCTTCCCAGCACTAGGGGCACACAAATCAGGCACTGGGGCTCCAGCAGTCTCTGCCTGCAGCTCCATGCACAGGCACCAGGAAGCACCTTACCAGACAGCAGGGCTTTCAGTCTCTCCCCATGTTCGGCAGCAGACAATACAGAGATACACAAGGGGGGGGACATAAGAACAAGGAGGCCTTCTGAGCCCTAATGTTATAGGGTCCAGGACAGAATAAATGAGACTTACTTTTTCACATAATTGACTTGTGAATACCTCCCCACCACCACTGCACAGTCCTGAGCAGGGGGAGGTGAAGGAAGCAGCATTATTGTTGGCTACATCCAGGACTCCAGAGTGAACAGAGCATGCAGAGGAAGAACAAAAAAGGAAACAAACTATTTGCAGTGGTCCTTGCTAGGGAGAACATAGATGGAGAACTGCTCCAAAGACAGCACAGACCCTCAGTCCCACCACAGTGCAACAGCATCAGGGATAACAGAGCCCCAAGCAGCAATGTGGGTGCTCCTGCAGGAGTGTCTGTCTGGCCACTGGTCACCACTCCTCTCCCATGCTCCAGGAAGGGATCCCAGGCCACTGAGTTATGGAGTCAGTTAACACCACCCAGAGACAAAGGCCTATCTCAGACCAACCAGAAGAAGGAAGGGCCATGGACCAGCACTGTCCCCACACTCCAGCAGCTGAGCAGAGAGGAACATCCATCCCTTGCTGGAGTCCTGGCTGCACTTCAGAGGTTCATACTTTAACAGCTTTGGCATCACCAGAGCTATCCATCACCAGCTCATTTTCCTCCAAGTGCTGAACCATTCCTGCCTGGGCTATTTGGAACAGTGTCTAATGATGCACCAGAGCAGCCACCTGGCAGCACTGCTGCCAAGGGACACAACAACATGGGAAGAGAAATACACACAGGTCTGCACACTGGTGCCAGTCTCCATCTTCCAAAGAGCTCCCTGCCCTCAGGCCTGCACCACCCACTACAGACCAGAGATGCTCTGCCTCATGGTCCCCACCCACCAAGAGACAAGAACACATACTCCTAAGCAACTGTTCTCTCACAAAAAGGACAACAGAACATTGGCCTTACTGATATTTTTATGAACACTTTGATTAAGTTTGTCACACTGGAGTGTGAAGGAGTTTGAAGAGCTAAAAAAAAAAAAAAAAGGTTGCTTCTACCCATGGGCATGTATAACATATCAGATGGACACAGGGCCAGGGACATGCAACAGGACAGTGCTGCAGCACTGAGAACTCACTAGGAAATTTCCAAGGACACAAGCAGGCCTGGAGAAGGACAGACTCACTTGGACCAAGGCAGTCCCAATGCACTTCAGAAGAGTGCCTGCATAGGCTCTGAACTAAGGTTTGCTTTTTACTGTAACCCAAGTGCTTCTGGGTCATTCTTGCAGTGACCGATGTCTTAGGAAACCCTGCTGGCTGGCACAGTCTGCAGCCTCCTCCAAAAGGAACTTCAGATCTCACCTGACCCACCAGAGCATCACAGCACAATTCAGACATGGAGCCATAAGTCCAGTCTGGAAGAAGCTGAGCTGTGGAGCAGCTTTCTCAAAAGCTAATCTACACTAAGCATGCAGACTGAACCACTGGGAAAGGAAAACTGTGCAGGTATATCAGGGCAGCTCCATGGGGATGTAGTGTGGGGAAACTAGCAGCACAGCTCCTGCACAGGATAAAAAGGACCCATGCCCACATGCAAAATGCAAAACCACCCCAAACAAAAAACCCACACAGTCTGGGCAGGAACTCACCATTCCAAGATCCTTTTTCCTCTCAGACTTGGTCCATCTGCACTCCAGGCTGCCCTTCCCCATCTGTGAGGAAATACAGACATGAAGTAAGAGGGAGGCCAATCACCAACCCCATCCTCCCAGCCCTTGTGGGGGGAAAAGGCATGAAGCAGGACACACAAATTATCGGAGAATCAAGCACATACAACGCCAAGGCTCACTGCTCTTGGGCCCACCCAGTGCTAGATGCTCTAGCAGACCATGCCAGGAGGCAGCGGCCGCTGATCGCCCCCCAGAGCAGCCCCCGACCCGCACAGGCAGCCAGGGCTCCCGGGGAGGCTGCGCGTTCCCGGGCAGCTGCTGGGAGCGGGCAGCGCCGGGTCCTGCTGCAGGAAGGCGTTTGACATCAGGCAGTCAGAGAGAACCACCCCCAGGGCAGCAGCAGAACTGCAGTTCCAGGGTATTCCCGGGTATTGCCGAGCACTCCCTCCCGGAGAGCGCGACCGCGCATCCGGGGGCTGGGTGGATGGGAGCGCGCTGGGCAGCGGGAGCAGACCCGGCGGCCCAGGGACCAGCAGAACCGGCGGCAAGGAGAGGGGGTGCTCACCTGCTCGGTGCGAACGGCAGCCCGGGCACAGCCCCGCCGGGGCGCTGCGCTCAGATCCCGCTCCAGGCGGGGCCCCGAGAAGAGAAGGGCGCTGCTCAACGCTCTCCTGCGGTCCGAAAGACACGGAGCACCAGCACCTCTCTCCTCCCCAGCCACCCCACACGGCAGCAGCAGCACTGGGATCCCAGGTGATAACCTCAGCCCCAGCTCTCCTGCCTCCTGCTCTCTAGGAGCATCACATACAGCTTGTCTGTCCCACACCACTGAGGCAGACTTACCCTGACCAGATAGAGACAACCTGTCCCAGCTCAGGAGACTCAGAATCAGCCCACTGAGTCCAGGATTGCCCAGAGACTGTCACCTGGGAACTACCACAGTTCTGGTTCCTCTCAACACCCCTCATCCAATTCTTGCTGCCACCAGAATAACTTAGACAACAAATCCGGTAAAGGACTCCCACCACATCTCCGCCTAGAATACAGCCCATCTTTCCTTCATTCCACCACAGACCCTGAGGTGACACTTCCGTGAAGGAAACCAGGGGCAGCCCTGCACACCCTGAGAAGGGGCTGCTCTCAGGGGACACCCAGGCAGTCCCACCACAGGCCAGGAGGTCAACCCTTCCACCACCTGCCCTGGACACAGCACTCACTCAGGGGGCTGCACAGGCTCTATTTTTCACCAGGAGGGAAAAAAAAACCAACAACCAACAACAACAAAAAAACCAACCAAACAAAAAACCCACAGCCCACCAGAAAAATCAAAACACCTTTGAGAACAGTTTATAAACATAAGGAAAACCCTCTGTCCACTGCTAACTCTGCCCCACTATCACACGAGGGACTTTCAGCAATGAGGGACCTGAAAACTGAAATGAGTTTTGAGAACTGTGGGAAAATCCAGCCCTGCTTCGCAGAACCAACCTAGATTCTCACATGCCCTGTAGTCTCTGCTCCTGGTTGTATCTGGTTGCTTTCAAACAGCAGCTGTTCATTCAGTCCTACCAAACAATCCTGATGGCCACAGTTCAGCTGCCTCACAATTTGTGATGCAAAGATTAAAACCATGATCTGTGCTTTTATACATTTACTTGCAGGCAGTCAACAGGAGGCTTTGCTTTTTCAGCTGCACAAGACTGAATACGAGCTCCTACAGGACTCCGCATGGCAAGTCTCCATTTATGATCCCTGTCAACCTGCTGAGAAGTGGGTAGCTCAGAGAAATCACCCTGCTGTTGCGTGCTCTGTCTTGTTAGCTCTGTATGTCAACTACAAAGTGAAACTTTCTAAAAACTGAGTGACAAGTTGCACTGCTAGCAATCAAGCCTGTGATTTGGTCAAATGAGATCTGCTCTACATTAAAACTTCAATTACTCATATTCCAGCCCCTTAATTTATTATCGAGCAAGTCTCCTTTGCTTTGGAATTAATTCTAGGCTAACTGACCCACACCTAACCATGCTATCCTCCTTTCCCACAGGGAAGTGTACTTCCTCCCTGGTCCTTTACTTACGATTTCCTGCTACTCAAGTATTAATATTTTTTAATGAATGCCAGAGAACTCCAGCCCGTTTTTTCAAACCCAAGTAAAAGTTGTGGCCACACTGACCTTGAAGCAATTGTCCCACCCAGCTGCTATTTAACAGCTTTTTTACCTACAAATAAACAAGTAACTTTTGTTTTAATAACTTACCATAATCAAATAGGAAACAGTTTACTAGAAACAGATTACATTTCTGTACTTACTGTGTACTATGTCATTCCAAGGTTTTTTTGCTGTTCTCTACACAAAGAATCTTGTATTAATTTCTTTACTACCTACTGATGCTTTTAGCCTCCTTCACGTCCCCAGTCAGCCACTAACCAACTATGCTACACCTTTGTTACACCACAGCCCAGCACCCCAGTTGCAGCTTCCTGTAAACCAGGTTTGCTTTTCAGTCCATCTGGGAGCCCCCTTCATCAACAGGTCCCAATCTAGTCTGAAAAGGTTTCAGAAAACGTAGCATTTTCTCTTCCTCCCACCCTCTGTCTTCTTGAAACTAAGTTCACAGAAAACTTCACTTACTGTTTTACTCCTTTGAAGTGTGACATCGATCACACCGAAGTTTTTCATCTGCTTGTCGTGCGAGGACGAGACCTTGCCCGCCAGCCCCGAGCCCAGCGGCTCGCTGACCCCTGCCCACCGCGCAGGTAACCCTGCCCGCAGGTAACCCTGCCCACCGCGCAGGTAACCCTGCCCGCAGGTAACCCGGCCCGGCCACAGCAGGTTGTGCTGGGGAACCCAGAGGTTTGGGCGCCGCAGCAGCTTCACCAGTTCGTAAGAAGCTCCCAACTCGCGCCCCTCACACGGAGCTTTCTCTGGAGCCTGAGAAGGAGCACGAGAAGTAATTCATCCGGCACAGGCGGACAGATCGGATCTCCTTTCCGGATCAATC
>NW_009953300.1:193790-200457 GCF_000747805.2 Chaetura pelagica
CTGGTGAGGGTGGAGCGCTGCGTGTACTGGGCCAGGCGCGAGGCCTCCGCCGCCAGCCGCTCGAAGATGTCGTTGACGAAGGAGTTCATGATGCTCATGGCCTTGGAGGAGATGCCGGTGTCCGGGTGCACCTGCCAGGGTAAGTGAGCACAGTCTGACACACCTGGCACCCCAGGGAGCAGCAGCTTCAGCACCCAAGGAGAGATGGGGCTGCCCTTTGCACCCCAGGCAGGGGCCCAAACCCCCGAGGGCCCCACAGCTGCTACCCTGAGGGTCTCAAGGTGGTGCCACTTGCATTGGACTGAGGAGTGGACCCCAGGGTCCACAGGGCTTCAGGATTGGGCTGCCAGGAGCCTCCACACAATCCCTGACAGAAAAAAGCCTGTAAGGGGTGGAAACATCCTCCTGCTCCACATCCTGCCCACAGGCTCATGCAGACAACAGAGGCCTTGACAGCTCATGGCCACCTCTCAGAATTCTTTTTCTCACCTTCTCAGCAGACATTACCAGAAATGCTTTAGTATTTACTCACGGTGCCATCAGCAGCTGCTCTGGTCATAGTGACTTCTACTCAATTATTTCTTCAGGCAGATCCATCCACTAGTGCTTACTCTCTCTAGGAAACCCTCCCTGATCTAGGTCTCTCTCTGCCTCCTACCCCAACACACACGCAACTTTTGACACTCAGCTGGGGCTCTACTGTAGCCACTCTTTTCCATCACACCAAAGAGCCACTCTTCCATCCCCTGTAAGGTTAACATGCAAGGAGCAGAAGTAACTACATATTAAGCAGTTCCTAGTAGAAAATAAGTATTTCCTCACCTGCTTGAGTACTTTGTAGATGTAGACTGAGTAGGTCTCCTTTCTCTTAGGCTTCCTCTTAGCCTTCTTGTCCCCAGAGGAGGGAGTATGACCACGTTTCCTTCCAGCTTCTGCACTCATCTCAGCTCCCAAAAGAGGCAGCTCCTGCAGAGCAACTGGTGGGTGCCACGGGGCTGGTTATATAGCAAAGGCAGCAGCCCTTCACCTGCCCCAACTTCAGCCCTCAAGGAGCAGGATAACACACATCTGTGAGTGATGATCCCAATTTGCCTGAGGGGAGCTTGGAAGTAACTGGTTCAATCAAACTTTCAGACCTGATAAAAGGTTTGAGGGTAAGATGAGCAAAGAGGTGAGCAAGAGCAGGACCATCACATTCACCTGGGACAGAAGTGCTAGAGAAGAGCTCTTCCCAGGTCCATCTGGGGTTTGGTAAAAGGAGGTTCCTGCTTTGGTGGGAGAGTGTCAATCAGAGTGTACCTTAAGGTGCTGCTTCCAGAATTAAATGGGTGGAACCAGTTCTGTGCTTGGGAATAGTTAATGCAGTCAGTGGAGACTCAGTAACTGGAGGGAATGTGTGTCTAGTGCCTGAACGATGTCATGAGCACCGCAACAGCCAGTGTCCCTCTCCTGTCTCAGCCACCCTGCTCCTGGGAGCCCTGCACACCCAGCAGGGCTTCAGAGGACAGGGCAGTGGGAGGGAAGGGCTGACACCTTCTGTCTTGAAAACCAGTGATTGCACTAGTGGTGGTAATTATGATGCAGGAGTGAAGCTAAACCAGGAAAAAATGTGCAGCAACACAGCAGAGAAGTGGACAAAATAAAAAGTTTTCCATCCTTTAGATAGAAAAGGAAGCCCTTCTCCATGGGCAGCACAGCAGACACTTCATAGCCTGGTGTCTGCACTGCCAGGCAGTGCCCCTTACTCAGGAGCACAGGTTATACTGGTAATCCATAGCAAACCACGTTTGCTCCACTGAGTGTGGGAGACCAACCCATCAGTCACTCTGCCAGTGCTTGCAGAGCCAAGAGCGTGTCCCTGCATTTAGTTTTATTCTGGTCTGTCCTCATGGGGGGCACCTGAGCACCCACCCCTGGTGCAAATAAGTGTCAGAGTGACAAATGGGGCCCAAGGATCACAGAAAGGCTTTTGGCACCCAAGAACTGAAACATTGGTGGTCAGGTGGGACAGTCTGGGACAGTCACATCAGCACATCTGTGCTAGGGAATGGGTTCAGGTATTGCAGATAGAAGGTAGTGTGCTCCTTCTGGCAAATGGGAGCAGCATATCCATGATACCTAACAACGTCCAGAGGTGCCTGTGGATGATTGCACTGGGAGTAAGGAGTGGGAAACACCACACGCAGACACAGAGCAGCACATGGCTTCTCCCTCTGGTGTACATTTCACTTCCACACTGATTTGCAGGGCTGTAAGTAGCTGAGACTTTTGTGCTGGGGAGGCCACTCCCTGCCACTGAACTGTTCCACCAGCCATGGCACACAAAGGCTCTCCTGCTCACATAGCTGTTGTACCTCTACAGCTGCAACTGTGCCTGGCACCCAGTTACACACAGCTTGTGTCTCTGACCAAGTGTTTAGTTGGAAGGAAGCCCTTTGGTGGGCAAGAAGCAGTGACTGGTCACTCAGCATTATGTGCACAGAGCCATAATACAGCAAGGGTAGAGGCTCATCTACGGAGCAGTTTAGTCAAATTAGAACTCCCAGGTTTGGGTACTGTCTGTCTATTCTGGAAACTGTGTGCTGGGCTTGGCTCATCCTTGTGTGTTTTTGTAGTGTATGGATCAACTCACAATGCAAAGACAAAGGAATCCCCCAACCTTCCCTTGATGGAGGACCTGCCACTCTGGCCATAGCCGTGTTGGAGCCAACCTCCTCACCTGTGCACTGCAAGAGTCACGGTGCAGAGGCCACAGAAATGACCACCCTAGCAGCTAAGAAGAAGTTATCATAATTTACCTAGATAATTTGCTTTTGTGCAGACCAGAAAAGCCCTGGCTGGAACATTTCAAAATGCCCCAGCTCTTGGCTGTCTCACTCACAGGATTCAGTTATCCAGGACATCCATCTGCCACAGCTGCTTCTGTGCAGTCTGACAAACTGTCACCACAGAACAGGTTTAAACCAAAGCTGAAATGACAGACTGACTTGTCTCTCTGATACAGTTTACAAGTCCTGGCCTACTAACCAGGACCTCTAGTGCAGTTACAGCTACTTTACCTTTTAACATGTACCTGAGGTCCCTGTATGCTAAACCAGAGACATGTCTGCAGCTGAGACGTTCCAGTGAACACGGTTTTGCTTTTGCTGCATTGGCTCCAAGGATCCTCCAAGCACTCTATCATGCTGGCTGCCATCCCAACGTCCCCATGCCCTTCTCAGGATTTACCATTCCAAAAGAACTCCGTGTCAGATTATATCCTGCATTTATTCTTGCCATCATGGCTCAGCTACACAGATGTGAAATGCAGTGTCAAGAGCTGCTGCCACATCTTGGCTAAGAATAAGGAGCAGAATGAACAGCTCTGGACTTGGGTAGGACTTCTCAACCTCACTATTCTCATGGATACTTTTGCAACTTTCCAACTCACCAACATTTTTTAAACTTGGAGAGCAGAATGGAGACATACATTCATCTTGTTTCAACTTCTGTGACACCAATCAGTCCTTACAGCAGTTAGTTATCTGGGGGTTGCTTTTCCTCCATCCCTGTCTGCTAACTTCTGAGTACTGCTCTGGGAGATACTCAGTTCAGTGACTTTTAATGCAATCTGGATCTCTCTGCAGTACCTGAACAGCATTTATACTAATCTGCATTATTTTCACAGAAAACTGGAATGCTGTGCACTGTCACTGTGCTCCCATTGTGACATTTGTCCTGTGGACAATTCACAGTGCTTCTATAGCAGCAGTCACAACTTGGATGGTCCCTTTGGGAAAAAAACAAGGACATAACTCTACCCAGAAAGTCAGAGTCACAGTTGACCTCTGAGAAAATCCTCCAGGAGAGCACAACTGCTGCATGGTTGTCCTATTCTTCAATTTGCCCATCAGCACATACTCCTGATGGAACAGGTGATGGAGCTACATGGACCTTTCACATGACCAGTGCAGCCATCCTCGTGTCAGAAGTAATGAAAATAACTTATAAGCAGCTATTTGGTTTGATTTGCTATCCTTTTCTTTAGTACCTCTTAATTGTTTTTAAAATACATGAAAAATGTCTTTATTCAAGCTTCTGTGGCACAGGGTGAGGTTTAAATACAAACTTTTCTGAAAAAAAATGTTATTAAGAACAAAAATAGGTGTTAAAATATCTTTAGTTGATTAATCTTGTTTGGTTAAACCTGCAAGGAGCACCTAATTCACAGTCCAAAAATCTTGAATTGATCCTCATTATTAGACCCATAAAGCTTCAGGTGAAGGGAAAAGCATGCACCCAAGCCACTGTGTGGTTGGGAACACATGCTGGTGTTTTATGTCCAATTTCCAGTCTTCAGAACCCTCCCAGGTTGCCTCTGTGAACACAGCACGGGTAGCTTGCTCCCCCTTCTGTCACCAACTGGCAAACCCAGCGCTCTGTGGATGTACAGGGACTTCCCGGGGGAGGATCCTGCTCACTGCTCTCTGCCTCCAGAGCTCAGTTCTCACCACGTATCCCACGGGTTCTGGTCAGCTTTGGTAATGCTGAAGAACTGAACCTTGGCCCCAGGAGGAAGGGCTCTGCATCCTCACCCAGAGCTCAGCGCTAGCGGAGCTGCCCCAACGTGCCCCAGTAACAACTACAGCTCACAAACAGGACTGTTCTTCCCTCTTTATTGACTGTTGGATTCTCAGGCAGATCTGTTAATTACACTGTTAAATAATAGTTAAAAACAAACCAAGGCCAGAGGAGTCAGTGAAGTATCTAAACTGAAGCAGAAATTGGGAAGGAAGAGGCGGGAGAAGCTGGGCTGGGGTCTCCATGTCTGTATCACTGCAGCTGGGACCCCCTCACTGCCCCTGCCACGACCCCAGACCATTAGATCCCAAGGCCTGGCTCAGATGGGACATAATCTAAATATGGAAACAGTTGCCCAAACGTAGCCAGATCAGGAGGGAAGAGCTCTGTCCAGACGCAGAGGTGCAAGGCAAGTTGGGGGAAGCAGTATTGCAGCAATCCTAGAACAGCCACAGAGAGAGCAGCAGAGTCCGCTCCAGGCGGCAGGTGGGCAAGTCCCCTGGGCCACCTCAGTCCCCACGGGAGACCTGACCCACTGCTCCAGGGCTCACACGTTGTGGGTCTTTTTGGTGAGCTGAGGGTCCTCATCCACCAGCTTGGACTTGAGATGCTCCTTGTAGGCGAGGATGTCACCTTGCCACTTGGTGATGGTTTGCTTCTCACAGACCCAGATCTCCTGTGCAACCTGGAGGCAATCACACCAGGAGGAGAGGTTTACAGCACAGCAGTTTAGCGTTTTACCAAAATTATAAAGTTGGCCAAGATCTACTCTCTGAGGTCTGGTAAGAAAAGAGTTTAATAACTTCCACACTTCAGCTTCCAAAGAAAAATACCTTACCTGGGGCTTCTGTGTAATTTATGCAGGATTTTAAAACTGAAAATCCTTCAGTCCTCCACATTTCTTTTTTTGTTCATTGACTAAGAAGGAAAGTGTTTCCTGCTAACTTGGGAATTCAAAAAAGTTGTTCTTGACCTGAACTGCTTGGAAATAACACACTGAAAAATAAAATTATACCTAAATGTGCTGACAAAGCTATAGCTGGAAAATCTGCACTTGACATTCATGTGCACATGCTGCCATTTCCTTCGCCTGTGCAGACTGAGTGATAGAAAAACGGTGCTACAACTACCCCAGTATCATTGAAAAAACTGAGTTAAGGCCTCCACAGTGTGCCATGATTTCGATTTAACTTATTCTTCACTTCTAGGATTCTGGGTTTATGTTTTTCTTTCAAGTACCTAATGTTATCCTAGACTAGCTCAGTCATCATTTCACACAAACACAACAAGGGAATTGCATCACATGATTTTTTTTAAAACTTACATCTTTTTTCAGGAAGAGTAAGAGCCAGTCAGTTGAAAACACCTTGTTTTAATTATTTGAGGTGCTAGAAAGGTGCTCTGACAAAATTCACTGCTTTTCTTACCTGCTGGATGAGTCTGAAGTCATGGCTGACGAGCATCATTCCTCCTTCAAAGTCATTGATGGCATCTGCCAGAGCATCTATGGTTTCTATGTCCAAGTGGTTGGTGGGCTCATCCAGGAAAAGCATGTGAGGATTCTGCCAGGCCAGCCAGGCAAAGCACACACGGCACTTCTGCCCATCTGAGAGGTTCCTGATGGGGCTCACCTGGCAAACACAGACACTGCCTGTAGCTCTGCAGGGAGACTGACAGCCAGCCACCCCTGCCACCAAAGATCAGACCTTGTACCACTCCCAGCAGCTTCATGACACAAGGGGACACAGCTTGGTCAGTCTGACACCCAGACTGAGCTGCTTTCACCAGAACACAGGAATTCCAGGGGCTTCTGAAGGAGAAGTGTCCATAGCAAGACCCAGCATGTGTTGAAGGTTCCAAAGGACAGTTAACAGGTTTGAGTAGTGTTCACTGCACCCTAACACAACCATGAAACTATCCTCAACTTCTGGAGTGTCAGATGGGGTAGAATAATGCAAAAATCAACACTGAAAAGCAGTGATGAGGACAACTGCTGTACTAGATTTATGAAATACAGGAGCATGTCATGCTGAGACTGGCAGGCTGACCCTCCTGTTTGAGCCAAGTGGTCCCCACTCCCAGCTGAGCATGTGTTCCAGCATTCCTG
>NW_009953300.1:200538-207694 GCF_000747805.2 Chaetura pelagica
TTCCTGCCTGGTATTCATCTCAGAAATAAGAGTTAAGCAAACTACTTCAAGTTACAATTAAAATGTGCTCAAATCTAGCACTATGCCACAACTTGTCTTCTCTTCACCCATATTCTGAGGTCACCTTACTCCAATCTACATATTGCTGCAATGCAAAGTAAGTTCCTATGAGCCATGAGCTGGCTGGGGTTTTTTTCTCCAATTCACAGTCAAAGATAGAAAAAGCCTTTTGATGCTGTGGTGTGGCACCCCACTGTCAGGCATCAGGAAAGCAACAGAAAATGCAGCAGCTCTACTTCCCTAATGAGCAAAAAGCAAGCCTCAACAGCTCATACTCACCTGCTGCTTCCCTGTCAGACCGTATCTGCCAATGATTTTTCTCATCTCCTCCTTCTCCTTGATCTCTGGGTAGCACTTGAGCATGTACTCCAGGGGAGAGAGGTCTAAGTCCAACTGCTCTTGCAAGTGCTAATAGAGAAGAAAAGTCAGCTTCAGGCTATGCAGGCCACCCACTTCATGGACAAAAGTCCTTCCCTCCCTTATGCCCCCCTGGTACCAGCTGAGCAGCAGAACACAGAGTCAACAACCCCCTCAAGTGCGGGCACAGTGCTGAGCAGCTGTGGAAGGACTTCTCCCAAGTACATAACGACAGGACCAGAGGAAATGGCCTGAAGTTGAGGCAGGGGAGGGTTGGATTGGACATTAGGAAGAATTTCTTTACTGAAAGAGTGATTAGGCACTGGACCAGCCTGCCCAGGGTCAGGAGTCACCATCCTTGGAGGTATTCAAGAAACCTGTAGATGTGGAACTTCAGGGGTTTCTCTAGTGGCAGAGATTATAGGGTTGTTGTTTTTTTGTGGGTGATTTTTGGTGGAGTGTGTGTGGTGTTTGAGGATTTTTTTGGGTGGGGTGATGTGTTTGTATTTTTTTCTGTTTGGTTTGGTTTTGGGTGGTTTTTTTTTGTTTTGTTTTGTTTTTGTGATGATGGTTGGTCTTGTGCTCTCAGAGGTTCTTTCCAACCATGACTATTCTGTGAACCTCCATTCCAGGGTCAGGAGCTGCTGCAGACCTGCTTAGAACCAAGCACAAGGCCTCTCTCTCCTGTGAAAGGTGAGAGGCTGAACAGGAAGGACCAGAGCAAGTCTCTTCTCAGAGAAAGAACATTTGCTAGAGCCCATTCAGCCAACAAAACTTCTCCAAACCCAGAAGGGCAGCAGCAGGAAGGGCCTTAAAAGCAGAAATAGAGGGACAAGATTCCTCATTCCTGACAGATTTTTCCTCAGCATTTCATGTCCCTAGTGGCTGCTGTGGGCAGTACCTGGTGGTATCTACCAATCTTCACGTGTGAGTGCTTGCGAATCATCCCATCTGTGGGCAGCAGCTGGAGAGAGAAGATAAACACATTTAATGAGGAAATCCCTCCTTTTTCTGCACACCAGAGTGCAGGATCCAGCTATCCCCACTGTGGCACAGAGGAGGCAGCTCAAACAGATCATACGAGAGAAGAAGCCCTGTGTTGCAACAAGTCCTTAGGAGTCCCAAGGCTTGTCTGGGATACTCTGGCAAGTAAGTGCAGCTTCATTGGAGACTACTGCAAACGTTAAGGTCCAGAGGAGGGCAGGGAACATACCTCTCCTGTCAGCAGTTTCAGAAGTGTTGACTTGCCAGCTCCATTGGGTCCAACAAGAGCTACACGGGTATCCAGATCAATCCCAAACTCCAGGTTATTGTAGATCCATGGCTGCAAACCACAAAAATCATGGCACATATCTTTCCCCTAGCACCCAGAGGCTCCATGCTGCACCTGTACTGCTCTGTCTTCTGCCCACAAGTTTGACCCACTGGCCAGGTGCTGCAGCCAGATCAGAAAGATGAACCAAAAGCCCAGTGCTCCCAAAGAAGGCAGGGATAGAAGGAATCTCCAGCCCCAGCACACTCCCCATACTCACCCCATCCTTGGTGTACTTGAAACTGACGTTCTGCACCATAATGACAGGAGGGGGGATCTTCCCACAGGGCGGGAAGTAGAATGACAGAGTCTGTAACACAGAAACCACCATCAGAGACCCTGGAGCACAGACAGGGCATGTCTCGGACAGCCAAGACTCACTACAAACATCAGCTGTAGACCAAGGCACCAGACTAACTTTTTATGAGCCCCTCTAGCAATTAACTTCCAGATTTATTCTGATTAGTTGTTTGCAAGCTCATCTGCTGGCTAATGAGTCCTTATTTCTTTTTCCTTGGAGCAAATGTGGGCTTATACTCTCCAAACAAGTAGGAGTTGCTCAGAGCATACTCTCTCCACCCTCTCCAATCCTTAGACATTAATTTTTTATTTCTTTGTCTGCAAAATAGCCTTACTGATATGACAAATCCCCTCTCTCCACTAGAAAACTATCCCTGCTCTTCTGACTCTTCAGCATTGCAGTGAAGTCACCCCTGGTCTCAGGAAGGGAACACCACTCTTGCTTCCAGCTGTGTCAGCCATTCCTTCTGTCAGTTAAATATCACCCCATTATCTAGCCCATGTTTCCAGTACTGATCTCTAGATGCAATCCCATGACTTATCCTACCTTATCATTCACAACTCTCTCTGTCAAGCCAGAAGCCATCATTTTTTGAAGGGTCTTCTCCTTGCTCTGAGCTTGCCTGGCCAGCTTGGCACTACCATGGCCAAATCGTGCAATGTAATTCTGCAACAAACACAGAGTGAGCCAAAAGCCATGACCACGAGGGTGAGGAGGTGCAGGGATGCCCACCTGCACGGGTCGAGAGGTGTTCATGCAGCTGGGCAGGTACCTTCATATGGGCAATCTGGTCCTGCTCCCAGTGGAATCGCTTCATTTGATTTTCTTCTAGTTCCAGGCGAGTCTTTACATACTGATCATAATTTCCCTGGAAAGAGACCGTGGAACATCATCCCCAGTACCTGAAAGGGGCTTAAAGGAAATCTGGGGAGGGACTTTTTACAGGGGCTTGCAGTGAGAGGACAAGAGGTAATGGTTTTAAGCCGAAAGAAGAGAGATTTAGGTTAGAGATCAGGCAGAAATTCTTCAGTGTAAGGGTGGTGAGACACTGGAACAGGCTGCCCAGAGATGTTGTGGGGGCTCCATCCCTGGAGGTGTTCAAGGGCAGGTTGGATGGGGCTCTGAGCATCCTGTTCTAGTGGGATGTGTCCCTGCCCATGTAGGGGAGTTGGAACTTGACGATCTTTAAGGTCCCTTCCAACTCCAACCGTTCTGTGACTCTATGACCAGCCCAAGGGCTCCGCTGGCCACGCTCACCGTGTAGTACTTCAGCTTGCGGTTGTGCATGTGGATGATGTTGGTGCAGACTCCATTCAGGAAGTCCTGGGAGTGGGATATCAGCACAAGGATCCGCTTGAACCTGTAGCAACACATATGTGATTAGAGACTAAGCTAGGAAAAGAACCCTTGTTCCTTGGCCCTGATGGTGACAGGATTTACATGCCTCAGATCTCTCTTGTCTACAACTGGATTAAGAAGAAAAAGAGCTTTGGAAATGCTTTGGGAAATATGGAGTAAAGCAGCTACAGCCAGCTACAGTACCAAAATACTGCAAACTCCTTCCCTTGGGTTAGAACACTCTTCATCACAAGGCAGTCTTCACAGAGAGCCAGGAGCTGGCTGCCCGTGAGCTGGGTGACAGCTGCTGGGACAGCTGACTCCACTGCCAACACCTCCAAGTTCCAGCCCCTGCTGCTTCTCTCAGCCTGGCACAGACTGCCATATTAGGTACACTGTGCCTGCTCCTGATCTGTGAAAAGACTGACTAAAGCCTCCCAAAAAGAGAGAGGTTCAAGTTACTCTCTTTAAACATCTGACTTGTAAAGCAAACATGCACAAGGTTCAACCTCTGCAAATGAACACCTGTTCTCACAGTCCAGTCCTTTATAATACACTACCCAGATAGCCTAAACTTCAAAACTCTTCCTTAGCTTTTTGCCTTAACCTGTAATATTTTATCTTGGTTTATGAAAATCAGCCACCCCACAGGCTGGAACAAGATTATCCTGAAACACTCGATACTACTGCTCGCTGAAAGCAGAGGAACAATCTGCACAGGGATGAGGAGCTGGAAGCCAGGTCTGGAAAGCTCACAGCACTGGTACAGCACACGGTGCTGGTACACAGGCTGCCAGGGCTGCTCCTGGCTTTCAAGCTTTAACCAGGAAGTACAAACCAGCATTTCTCATTTCTTCAGGGAGGGGGAGAGAAGGGCTTGTCTTGAGCTCAACCCCCTCTTGCAACAGGAAAACTCCCACAGATGTGTGCAGCAGCAAGTACCAGAAGCTGTCACTGGTGCTGCACTATAGCTGTGCAGCTACAAGAATATGGACACTTTTTCCAGCAGAACATGCTCACATGCTGACAAGACATTCCAGGAGAAAAAAACAACCCACAGCAGCAGCAAACTGCCTCATGCTTACGTTTTCAGCTCTTCCTCCAACCACACACAGGCATCCAGGTCAAGGTGGTTTGTGGGCTCATCGAGCAGCAGCATGAAAGGCCGAATGAAGAGAGCTCTGAAAGGAGAGGGGAGATGACAACGAATTGGGGTAACCCAAAGCCTCTCAAGCTCTGCCCCGAGTTCTTGGAACTGTGTCTGTGGCTCTGCCGGGTCAGGCATTCTCCCAGGAGGCAGCAGGCAGTACAGCACTCACCTAGCAAGAGCCACCCTCATTCGCCAGCCACCACTAAAATCCTTCAGCTTCTTCCTCTGCATGGCTGGCGTGAACCCCAAGCCGTGAAGGATACGAGAGGCCCGTGCTTCTGCCTTGTCAGCATCCAGCTCCTCCAGGCGTTCATATAACTCCAAGAGTTTCTCACACTCCGCTGAAAGAGAGCCTGCCTGTCAGCACTTCTACCAACAAACGCCTCTCAGCTGCACCTCTGTACAGCAGGGAAAGCTCACAGTTCATCTGCTTTACCACTATCCAGTCCCCTCTATTCCCAAGCCTGAGACACTTCTTAGTTGCATGGAAAAATTTCATCCAAAGAAGTGTAATCCCACAGGACTTTTCAACTAGTACAGGGCAGCTGGGGGAAAAGGGTACCACAACATGTAAAAACTCTGCCAAGGAACCCAAGTAAGAGCTGTTCTTTAGTGGGAAGAGAAATGGAGGAAATGTCCCTTGTCCACAAGGACTGTGAGCAGTTTTACCATCTTCATGAGCCAGACGTTCTGCCTCTCGCTCCAGCATGGCCCTCTCCGTGTCCACCTCCATCACACACTGCAGGGGGGTCTTGTCACTGGGAGGCATCTCTCGGGTCAGGTGGTAGATGTCAATGTGCTCTGGGATGGGCACTTCCCGCTTCCCAATGGCTGACAGGAGCATGGATTTCCCTGTGTGCAGACAGACACTCCACAATCACTTGTTGGATTCAGTGAGATACAATGTCACAGAGAAAGGGGTGAGATGCAGTCAGATCCCATTGATTCCCTTCCTTTCCAACCCCTTAGAAATTTCTTGCCTAAGAGGTCAGAACCGGAGACACAGCAGAGCCTCCTGCCTCACTGTGACAGGCCGCTCTCCAACCCACATTCTGCACCTCTCCATGGATTTTCCAGAGACTGTACAATTGTTTCCCCACTGAGGCCAAACCCAATTCCCTTCTCCTCTAAACTGTGCAAGTTCTTTGTCCAATAGCACCAGCAGTGGGTTTATTGAAACTGCTAAATAAATCCTGCAAACAGGAATCAGAGCCACAGATCCCAGGCATCTCACCCAAACACACAGACCAAAGCTAGAAAGCAACCTCAGACTTCTACCAGCAATCCTAACAATTCCTCTTTCTGGGTGTGGAGATGAGAGAAACAAAAGTGCCATGTCCCAGCCAGGTCTGTTTAACAGCCACCTTTCTGGTTTCCAGCATTTACTCCCTGCATCTGCCCAGCTTCTCAGCAGCACAGGATCTCCACCCAGCTCCAGGAAGCCCCTGCTTACCGATCCCGTTGAGTCCAATCAGGCCATAGCGTCTCCCGGAGTTCAGCTCCAGTTTTGTGTCACTCAGCAGCTCCTGCCCGTGGAAGGTCAGCGAGAGGTTGATGATGTGCACGTCAGTGCTGTTGGGGTGGGAGGCCAGCACTCCTGTCACAGCACGAGCCGCAGCTTTCTTTAACTCAAAGTCCTCCAGCTCCTTTGTGAGAGCATCCACCTCTGTGTGCAGAGACAGACCAGACATGTCCGTGATTTGCAAGCACAAAGGAAACCCTGAGCCCCTGTCCCAAGAGGCCAGGCCCACAGAAACAACTCCTGTGTCCCCATTTCTACAGAAATGTTGAGGAGGCCCAGATGCAACAATAGATGGATACATATGGTCTAACAAGAACTTTGATCTGCTCTCTAAACAAAATATAACGAATATGACTGAGTAGCCAGAACAAGAGACTTATCCAGGTATGATGGGAGCAACCTTCACTGCAGGAAGGACTGGGGTGGGAAGAGAATGTACCGAGTATTGCTTGAAAGCTTAAGGAAAGGGTTGGTCAAAAGAAAACTTAGCTAGAAAATAAAATGAATGAAAGTTGAGAGGAAGAAAGCACCAGCATTGGAATAGGCCCTACCAATTTTTTGAGAAGCTAGTATGTCCATGGGCATAGATCCCTCTTCCCTTTCTCCTATCACATTGGGAAATCTTTCCTGTTGTACTGATTCTCTGCTGCAGCCCAGAGTTACAGCCCAATTTTCACTCCTTGGTGAGACACTGCCATTTGAGGAAAATGGCACTGGGGACGTCAATAATAATGCAGCTGCTCAGAGCAAAAACCTGGTGTTCAGACTGTTCATGTTCAGGCCAATGGAGAATGGTACCCTGGCTGTCAACATCTACCGCTGCTGGCACACTCAGCAAAATCACCTGGGCTGGAAAAGAACTTTCAGATCATCCAGTCCATCCACTCCCCCAGCTCTGCCAAGGCCACCCCTGCCCCATGTCCCTCAGCACCATCTCCAGGGCTTGGAAACCCCTCCAGGGATGGGGACTCCCCCCCTGCCCTGGGCAGCCTGGGCCAGGGCCTGACAACCCTTGCCAGCCAGGAATTGTTCCCCAGATCCAACCTCCACCTCCCCTGGCACAACTTGAGGCCGGTTCCTCTTGTCCCATCCCTTGTTCCTGGGGAGCAGAGCCCG
>NW_009953300.1:208026-208477 GCF_000747805.2 Chaetura pelagica
GTGGCCGCCCCGCCCCGGCGGGCACGAGGCCCCTCCCGCCGGGGGAGCACGGGGTGCGGGGCTCGGGACACCAGGCCCGTCCTCTTGCCCCCGCTGCCCCCTCCCGGGGTGCCCTGGTCTGTCACACACCGACCGCCGCGCGAGGCCGCGGGCTTGGCCGGAACAGCCCCGCGTGCCCTGTGTTTCAGCCACCGGGCGGGCTGCAGCACGGACAGAAAACACCCCCCTCTGGGGGGTTTTCCTGCGGGGGCGTTAAATGGGTCTTCGCTGACCAAGTCTCTTTCATTACGATAACCGGATACCCTGGTTTCTGCAAACCGGGAATGACCCGGAGCACGGGATGCACAGAAGGTTAAACAGTGTCACCGGAGCCGTGAGAAACCGGACGCTGAGGCGGCTCCTGCAGCAGGAGCACAGAACAACCAACAAACCCCTGGCAGGTCTGAGCAGA
>NW_009953300.1:210208-222120 GCF_000747805.2 Chaetura pelagica
CCCCCGCGGGCCCCCCCGGCGGGGCGCGGCCGGAGGCAGCGGAGGGGGAGTCGGGCCCGGGCCACGAGGACTTCAGGCCTCGCATCGTGCCGTACTACAGAGACCCCAGCAAGCCTTACAAGAAAGTGCTCAGGTAAAACCCGCGCTCTTGTCCGGGCGTTCCTCGGACAGGGTGATGGCAGGGCGGGGGTGCTTGGGTTCTGAATCTCCCAGCGAGCTGAGGGGTTCGAGGTGCAGTCTGGCGCTTGAGATGCGTTCTGCAGTGACAACCTGGTGCGACAAGGCAAGGGCTGGGATTGTTACCTTAAGGGGTTTAGTGCAAGAGAAGTGTCCAAGAAACTCATTTTTTAAAAATGCAAGAAAAATTCCTAAGAAGTTTGAGACTATTAGTCACGTCTAATAGGAAATGTTAAGTTATTCTCAAAAGCTTTTTAAACCAGTCTCTTCATTAGGAAAACTTTGAGCAATTAATAATAGCACATGTAACTTGCAAGTGGTTATCTCTGTATTTTTGTTGTGTTTTTTTTTGACTTGCACTAGCACAGTTTCTTAGCTCAGACAAGTGATGTGAGACTGTAGTTTACTTGCAGGAAGCAAGTGTTTACAAAGTGAGATTTTTCACTAGAGGGCCTCCTCTTAAAGCTCCACCTTGACAGGCTTGAGAAGTGGGCAGGTGCAAACTGCATGAAGTTCAGCAAGACCAAGTGCAAGGTCTGCACCTGGGTTGGGACAATCCCAGGCCCAGATATAGGCTGGGTGGAGAATGGATCAAAAGCAGCCCTGAGGAGAAAGAACTTGGGGGTGATGGTGAATGAGAAGCTCAACATGGGCCAGCACCATGTGCTGGAGCCCAGAAACCACCCGTGTCCTGGGCTGTGTCGCCTGCAGTGTGACCAGCAGGGCCAGGGAGGGGATTGTCCCCTCTGTTCTGCTGAGACCCCCCCACAGGGCTGGGAACAGCTCTGGGGTCCCCAACATAAGGAGTACATGGAAGTCCAGGAGAAAGTTCAGAGGAGGTCCCGGAGATGCTGGGAGGGCTGGAGCAGCTCTGCTCTGGAGCCAGGCTGGAAGAGTTGGGGTGTTCAGCCTGGAGAAGAGAAGCTCCTGGAAGACCTTAGAGCACCTTCCAGTGCTTGAAGGGGCTCCAGGAAAGCTGGGGAGGGACCTGGGACAAGGGCTTGTAGTGAGAGGACAAGGGGGAATGGATTAAAACTGGAGGAGGGAAGATTTTGGTTAGTCATTAAGAGAAAATTCTGTAGTGTGAGGGTGGTGAGACACTGGCATGATTTGCCAAGGGGAGTTGTAGAAGCTCCATCCCTGGAAGTCTTCAAGGGCAGGTTGGATGGGACTTGGAATAACCTGGCCTAGTGGGAGGTGTCCCTGCCCAAGCACGGGCATTGGAACTAGATGATCTCTGAGGTCCCTTCCGGGTCAAATCATTCTATGATTCTGTAACTGTTCAACCCTGGCAGAGCCAGCAGATGAAGTCTTATACCACATCCGTTGGTTTCTGCCATGGGTGTGTCCTTCCCTTACAGGACTCGCTACATCCAGACGGAGCTGGGCTTCCACGAGCGGCTGTTTGTGGCCGTGCTGACCTCGCGGGCCACGCTGGGCACGCTGGCGGTGGCGGTGAACAGGACGGTGTCCCAGCACTTCCCGCGGCTGCTCTACTTCACGGGGCTGCGCGGCCCCAAGGTGCCCCACGGGATGGCGCTGGTGGCCCACGGCGACGAGCGGCCCATCTGGCTGATGTACCAGACCGTGCACTACATCCACCAGCACTTCGGCTCCGACTACGACTGGTTCTACATCATGCAGGACGACACGTACACCCAGGCCGAGCAGGTGAAGGCCCTGGTGACGCACCTGAGCATCAACCAGGATGTCTACCTGGGCCGGGCCGAGGAGTTCATCGGTGGGGACGAGCAGGCGCGGTACTGCCACGGCGGCTTCGGGTACCTGCTGTCGCGGAGCCTGCTCCTCAGGCTGCGCCCCCACCTGGACAGCTGCCGCAACGAGATCCTCAGCGTGCGGCCCGACGAGTGGCTGGGGCGCTGCATCATCGACTTCCTCGGCATCTCCTGCGTCTCCGAGCTCCAGGTACCGCTCCCTGCGCGGGGTTTTATGTCAGCTGAGCCTGCGAGTTCCCTGCTGCACTGCAAGGGGCTTTTCTGTAACCTCCGCTGGGAGTCAGGGGCGAGCAGGGCTGTGTGTTGTGGCCCAGAATCAAAGCTGAGACATGAAGCAGAGAGCACATCCAGTATTTAGTTTTTGGCCTACTAGCAGATGCTGATCTACCGATGTTTGGAGGTTGGATGAAGGGCACATTAGTACCAGGAAGCAAGCAGGCATGTGTGGGGTGGTTGGAGGGGTAAGTCTTATGTTTTTGTCTCTGGGTACTGCAGTCAGCATAGAAGGAGGAACACATGCATGTCTGGGGTGAGGGAAGGCTTCTCTGTGAACATGAGTTCCATGCCAGTCTTTCTGGATCCTGTCTGCTTCAGGGCCAGCATTATCACACCTATGAACTGTCCAAAAACACTGAGCCAGAGAAGGAGGAGCAGGAGGAGTTCCAGGCAGCTCTGGCTGTGCACCCTGTTCCTGACATGACCCTGATGTACCGGCTGCACAAGCACTTCAGCAGGATCCAGCTGGACAAAGCCTACCAGGAGATCCAGGACCTACAGGTATGTGGTGAGGGATATCTGCAGAAACTCCTTGGCCAAATGTATTTCCTTGTCTTCAGCACACAAAGGAAGGTAATTCCCTCTGTCTGTGGGTGACCATGAGCCAGACATGGGTGCTGAGCCTACATCTCAGAGCAGTTCTGTCACCAAGTTACCAAACTGCTGGGGTGGTGCTACCAAGATGCAACTCTAAGCAGGCCTGGGTGGAAGAAGGACTGGAGCCTCTTTGGGAAGGTGGCAGGGATCAGAATGTGTTCTGTCTTTGCACAGATGCAGATCAGGAACCTGACGGCCCTGACCCCTGCAGGCGAGGCAGGCTTGACCTGGCCCGTGGGCATTAATGCCCCGTTTCTTCCAAAGTCACGTTTTGAGGTGATCAGCTGGGACTACTTCACTGAGCAGCATCTCTTCTCCTGTCCTGATGGCTCCCCCAAGTGTGAGCTCTCTGGAGCCAGCAAAGCAGACGTGAGTGAGATCATGGAGTGGGCTGTGGAGCAACTCAACCAGCAGCAGCAGCCCCTGCTGCGCTTCAGCAAGCGGCAGCTGCTCAACGGCTACCGGCGCTTCGACCCCACACGGGGCATGGAGTACACGCTGGACCTGCTGCTGGAGGCTGTCACCCAGAAGGGACACAGCCACCTCCTGGCAAAACGAGTCAGCTTGGTGCGGCCCCTAAGCAAGGTGGAGATTATTCCCATGCCCTATGTGACAGAGGCCACACGGGTGCAGCTGGTGCTTCCCTTGACAGTGCAGGATCTGGACTTTGTGGCAAACTTTTTGGATATGTTTGCTATGAACACACTGGACACACATGATAATGCTTTGCTGACTCTGCTTTTCATCTACCATCCCTATGATGCCCAGCGAGTCAGTCAGGTGGATGTTTTTGCTGGAGTCAAAGCCATGGTAGGAGAGCTGGAGAAACGCTATGCAGAGGTTAAAATTCCCTGGATTAGTGTTAAAACTGAGGTGCCATCACAGGTGAAGCTCATGGATATAGTCTCAAAGAAGCACCCGGTGGATACGCTCTTCTTCTTGGCCAGTGTCTGGACAGAAATCAACATGGAGTTCCTGAACCGCTGCCGCATGAACACCATCAGCAACTGGCAGGTCTTCTTCCCGGTGCACTTCCAGGAGTTCAACCCTGCCCTGGTGTACCGTGGGGAGCAGACTGCCTCCTCCAGCACTGACTTACTGAGGGATGGGCACTTCGACAGGCACTCCTTTGCTGAGGCCTGCTTCTACAACTCTGACTACATGGCAGCACGCACCAAGCTGGCAGCTGAGATCTTGGACCGAGATGAGGTGCTGGAGAGCCTGGAGGTGTTTGATGTCTTCCTGCACTACTCAGGCCTGCATCTCTTCAGGGCTGTGGAGCCAGGGCTGGTGCAGAAATACGCCCTGAGGAGCTGCAACCCCCGGCTCAGCGAGGAGCTCTACCACCGCTGTGTGCTCAGCAACCTGGAGGGCCTGGCCTCCCGCTCGCACCTGGCCATGGCCCTCTTTGAGCAGGAGCAGGCCAACAGCACTTGAGACTGGAAACAGCAAGAGCTTCTCAGCACCTTAACACTTGGCACTTTCCGTCCCCTTCCCAGCCTTGCCATGGGCGAAGGGCATGTGAGGTCAAGGGAGGAGGAAGACTTTCCCAGCCCTGCTCTGAGGAACAGGCATGGGCTATGGAGAAAGACTGTTCTTGTGGGGTTGTTCGTTTGTTTGTTTTTTTAAATAAATAAAACTTTCTTTTGAAGCAAAGTGATGTGGTTGCTTGTAAACTTTGGAGCACCTGGGATGAGGGTTGTAGAACAAGCACAGAGCGAGCATGAGTCGTGTGCTGGGACAGTCACCTTGGCTCTGCTCTCCCCACGCTGCTGCAGCCTCCTGCATGTGTCCTTTATGCATTTGTTTCTCAGGGGCCATAAACACAGCTGGGTCAGTTTGCTGCTGGACAAAGCCATTCAATGCACTTTCACTTCCCTGCATTTGGCTCCTCCACAGCTGCAGAACATCCATTTTGTGTCATCTGGGAAGATGAAGGGACAGAAAATTCCCCTTGACATGCACCAAACTCCCTTCACCCATGCTGTGAAGCAGGGGTGCTGTGTGCCTAGAGAGCAACCAGGAACTGTCTGAAGTTCCCCAAGAACAACTGTGCAGTTCTGCAGATCCCTGAAAATAACAGATCTGCCACTTCTCATTCCAGGTGGGCAGATGGCACAGCTGGCATGGGATTACCTAGTAAGTCCTGCACTTACTGTAGTAGTGAGCCTGTGCAACTGTTCTGAGGGACAGAACGTTCCTCAGGTGCACCACACTTGGTTGTGCTCCTGTCTGGGCCTGCACAGAGAGAACAGTGAGAAGCAGAGGGGTGGAGGTCCATGCCAGCTGCTCAGTTGGTGGGATGTCTCGACCACCATTACTCATTGGTGCAAAACAATTGTTTAAGTGAAACAGGCCTGTGAAAGGAGGGGCTGTGCTGGTGGTCTTGGGGAGCCCCACTGACACCAACTCTCCTCACTGCCTGGCCCAGCACTGGGGATTCTCTCTAACTCTTCTTTCTCACTTTTCCCTCCTAAAATCATTCAGTAACACAAGGCCTAACCATGATTTTTCTCAGGCTGTGCAGCTTCAACATACCTGTATTGTGTTTTTTGTGATCTAAATAATCAGCCTTTATGATTGCACAGCCTGAGACAATAATTGAGCTGTCAGTATTCCTTCTATAGGAAGGAATTAAACCTAATATTCAAATACAGACCTTGAGGATTGTTTCAACTTGATCCTATCAAGGGGTCTTGAACAGACAAGCAATTCCTCAAACCACCACATTTTAATCACTCTCCCTGGATGGGCCGGGCCTGAGACTAAGGCTGGATCCAGCTGCTCGAGGCTGCTCTCTGAGAAGGAGTTTAGAAAGCCAGGGGTCTGATCTGAACCTCCCTGGGTTGCCCTACCTGGGTTGTGACAGCACTGAAAAGATGCCATAAATTAATGTCAGGAAACCTGTCTCTGTGGTAATGGAACTGAAAGCTGCAGGGATGGAGCAGCTGAGGGTATCTGATGCAAAACAAGAGAAGGGCAAGCAAGCTGCCATTATTAGTGACTCTTTGTTAGAGAAGAAAGTGGATTATGGGAAACATGATAGTGAGATTTAATGGAGTGTCATTTAAACAAAAGAGAGATGTAAACCAAAAAATAGGAAGGGATTCTTGTTTGGTAACTCACTGCCTGTGTCAGTGCACGTAAGACAATGCTGCAACACTGCACAGGCCCTGAAACTCTTCAGAGCGTTTGGTATCTCAGGAGAAAACAGCGGGAAGCTAGAATCTGATTTATTTATTATTTTTTTAAAAAATCCAGCTCTGTGGGAAAGCAAAAGTAGGAAATACAGCCAGGAAATTGCTGAGTCCATAAGCTGAAGATTTGGGTTGACTGAACAAAACTGTGTTCCCAGGTGTGATTCAGCTGTACGAAAGGAGCAACTTGTGTCTTACAGACAGAGAGATTGACCTGCACAGTTATGCTTACCTGGAATAGGCTGGGGGTAATAAGCTTAAAAAAAGAATAAGGCAAATGCTACAAAGAGGAAAGAAAAAAAAGCACATTAAATGTTGAGTGAATTGATCCATTGTTGCACTAAACAAGGAGAGTGTTAATTGATCTTTACAGATGCCTAAAATTAGACTGTAAGCAACTGAAACCAGACACGTTCACTGATAAGAAATTTGGTGTAGTTTGCGTTACTCTATAACTAATACTTGTCAAGGTGGTTGTACAGCAAGTAACACTTGAAAGTTACATGTTGACTTAAAGATGATCAGACAGCTATTGCAGGCCAAAAATCCATTTGATTTAATGTTATGCTTTAATTATTAAGCAGAAAGTTATACAGCAGCAAATGCATCATGTGAGTTAAGATCTGGTTGGCAAATCTAATAAGAGCCAATTATTAGATTTGGGTATTTCTACTAAGGTCCTGGGGGGACAGTTCTCCAGCCAGTGTTGTTTGATGCTTAATGGATGATTTGGAAGCAATCTACTGATATCTACTGATAAAATCTGATTATGAAATCTGCAGATGATGTGAAAAATGAATACTGCAAAAAGCAGCCATAAAGACAGGTTAACAATAGAGAAGAGTGGGTAGCAGAGTAAGGCTGTTCAAACAGGTTTTGTCTTAGAGCAATTAGGTGCAAACTTACAGGCTTGGGGAAAATGAAGGCATTACTCCTCCAAAGAGGACTGTTTTTTAAAAAAGAATTTTTAAAAATAGGTAATTCTGGAAAGAAACTGGCTGTATTAATGCACAAGCAGCTTAATTTGTCTAGGACTCACTACTTTAGACACTAAAATATAGAGAGCTTTCCTAGCCCTGTAAAGTTTGCCATTGGAGACATGCTGTGACAGGTCTGCACAGGCAGGGAGTCTGCGGGGAACAGATGTTGTTGATGTGAGACAGCACCAAGGCTCCTGGTGGCACAGCTCTTTGTTTCAAGGCTTGAAGGGAACAGAGGAGAGGAAAAAAAAATGTACAAGAGGTTCATAAAAATAATTTCAAGATTGGAATAAATATGAGAGATGCAAAACTTGTAATCAGACATGGGGTAATGGAATTTAACTGGTCTTAATGGATTGAAACTAAAAGAGGGCAGATTCAGGCTAGATTTAAGGAAGAAAATTTTTACACTGAGGGTGGTGAGACACTGGCCCAGGTTGCCCAGAGAGGTGGGAGATGCCTCATCCCTGGAAACATTCAAGGGCAGATTGGATGGGGCTCTGAGCAACCTGGTCTGGTTAAGATGTCCCTGCTCGCTGCCAGGGGTTGGACTGGATGGTCTTTAAAGGCCCTTTTGCACCCAAACCATTCAATGATTCTATGATTTTATGAACTCTAATTACTTAGAAACTTGTGAAGTGATCTGATTAGAGTGCATAAGTACATTTCCTCAGCACATTGTGTCCAGTTCTGGTCCCTGCTCTACAAAAAGGATGTGACATGCTGGAGAGGGTCCAGAGAGGGGCCACGAGGGTGATCAGAGGACTGGAGGACCTGCCATGTGAGGGGAGGCTGAGAGAACTGGGTTTGTTCAGCCTGGAGAAGAGAAGGCTTTGGGGAGACCTTATGTTCCAGTCTTAATGTTGCACTAAACAAGGAGAGTGTTAATTGATCTTTACAGATGCCTAAAATTAGACTGTAAGCAACTGAAACCAGACACGTTCACTGATAAGAAATTTGGTGTAGTTTGCGTTACTCTATAACTAATACTTGTCAAGGTGGTTGTACAGCAAGTAACACTTGGAAGTTACATGTTGACTTAAAGATGATCAGACAGCTATTGCAGGCCAAAAATCCATTTGATTTAATGTTATGCTTTAATTATTAAGCAGAAAGTTATACAGCAGCAAATGCATCATGTGAGTTAAGATCTGGTTGGCAAATCTAATAAGAGCCAATTAGATTTGGGTATTTCTACTAAGGTCCTGGGGGGACAGTTCTCCAGCCAGTGTTGTTTGATGCTTAATGGATGATTTGGAAGCAATCTACTGATATCTACTGATAAAATCTGATTATGAAATCTGCAGATGATGTGAAAAATGAATACTGCAAAAAGCAGCCATAAAGACAGGTTAACAATAGAGAAGAGTGGGTAGCAGAGTAAGGCTGTTCAAACAGGTTTTGTCTTAGAGCAATCAGGTGCAAACTTACAGGCTTGGGGAAAATGAAGGCATTACTCCTCCAAAGAGGACTGTTTTTTAAAAAAGAATTTTTAAAAATAGGTAATTCTGGAAAGAAACTGGCTGTATTAATGCACAAGCAGCTTAATTTGTCTAGGACTCACTACTTTAGACACTAAAATATAGAGAGCTTTCCTAGCCCTGTAAAGTTTGCCATTGGAGACATGCTGTGACAGGTCTGCACAGGCAGGGAGTCTGCGGGGAACAGATGTTGTTGATGTGAGACAGCACCAAGGCTCCTGGTGGCACAGCTCTTTGTTTCAAGGCTTGAAGGGAACAGAGGAGAGGAAAAAAAAATGTACAAGAGGTTCATAAAAATAATTTCAAGATTGGAATAAATATGAGAGATGCAAAACTTGTAATCAGACATGGGGTAATGGAATTTAACTGGTCTTAATGGATTGAAACTAAAAGAGGGCAGATTCAGGCTAGATTTAAGGAAGAAAATTTTTACACTGAGGGTGGTGAGACACTGGCCCAGGTTGCCCAGAGAGGTGGGAGATGCCTCATCCCTGGAAACATTCAAGGGCAGATTGGATGGGGCTCTGAGCAACCTGGTCTGGTTAAGATGTCCCTGCTCGCTGCCAGGGGTTGGACTGGATGGTCTTTAAAGGCCCTTTTGCACCCAAACCATTCAATGATTCTATGATTTTATGAACTCTAATTACTTAGAAACTTGTGAAGTGATCTGATTAGAGTGCATAAGTACATTTCCTCAGCACATTGTGTCCAGTTCTGGTCCCTGCTCTACAAAAAGGATGTGACATGCTGGAGAGGGTCCAGAGAGGGGCCACGAGGGTGATCAGAGGACTGGAGGACCTGCCATGTGAGGGGAGGCTGAGAGAACTGGGTTTGTTCAGCCTGGAGAAGAGAAGGCTTTGGGGAGACCTTATGTTCCAGTCTTAAAGGGTGGTACCAAGAAGATGGAGGCTCCCTATTTACAAGGAGTCAGATGGAAAAGACGGGGTCATGGGCACAAGCTCCTCCTGGGGAGATTCCAACTGGACACAAGAGGTAAAGTTTTCACCATGAGGACAGTCAGACACTGGAATAGTCTCCCCAGGGAAGTGGTGGATTCCCCCACATGGGACAGTTTTAAGGCTCAGCTTGACAGGGTGCTGAGCCACCTCATATAAACAAGAGTAGTACCTAGAGATGTTGGACCAGATTATCCTTTAGGTCCCTTCCAACCCAGCATTCTATAACAAAAATGCTGGATACTAAAGAGGTTTTTAATTGTCTAGGGGTAAGGCACAACACCACCACCACCAGAACTAACAGCTTTAAACTACAAACAGATAATTCCACCTGAAAATAGGCATATGCTTTTAATGATGCAGGTGATTAGCCAGTGAAATGATGGAGTGGCACCTCTGGCAGTAAGTTACGATTCACTTGCTTAGTGTAAGAGTGATCATTGGAAGCCCATATGGAATTACTTGTCATATGTAAGTGGGCAGAATTAATGGTCCTTCGTGGCCTTAAATGTCATGACTGTGAATATATATTGGATGAAAGTTGCACAAGAGAAATCCATCAGAAGCTATTAAATACAAAGCCAACACCTCTGTCACAGCAGGTCTCTGAATCACAAATCACTATGAGCGAGGAGAGCAGGCAGGGAGCTGTCACTGTTTGTCTACCCCATTCTTATCAGCTTTTCTAGGCATTCAGTGTTGGCCACTGTCAGGAACAGGGTAAATGAGTCAGGTGAGCTTATGATTTGACTCTGCACCACCATTTTTCTGTCATTATTTGCAAAAAAAAGAAGGACTAGGTCTTCTTCAAGGACACACTTCAGACAGAAATGATAAACTATATGAGGATCATGATAGAGAATTCATGGATTACAATGGGGTCATGGGTTGACTGGGAAGATAAGTTACCATGGTTGTCATCTCAGGCCTTGTAAAACCTAGGAAATGCACACTCTGGACACACACAATCTTGTTAGGTGTCTGTTGTGCCTCCATCTGTGTGCCTGTCATACTCCAGGCACAGGTACTTTTGTGTGTGCTTCACTTTCTTTGTACTCTATGTCCTTGGATATTTTTCTTCCTTGCCTTCAATCATGGTATGGGTAAATTGCCCTGTTGAATATGCTAGACAGGCTTACTTTTCCTGTTGGAATGTCTTTGCTGATCCCACAGAAAAATGTACAGTATATGTTACAAACACAGGAAGCTTTTGTCCCGGCTGCATTTTTAACTTCAGGAAACAGGTGAAAAGAGACTCACCATCTTCTCACCTATGAAGGAGCTGCTACTCTATCCCTAGATAAAAGGTATGCTTTAAAAAACAAACACACCAAACCCAGATGTTGTGAACTCAGATATTGTATCTGATCATGCTGTCCATCAATCTTCTCCAAGACTGGAACATGAATTATGTGACTCTTCCAGATGAGGGGGATGTGCAGCCTGTCTCACCTGGATGAGCTGCATGGGGTGGTCTCCCTCTCTCCCCCCTGGGCAGTGCTGACCAGTTGGGCTCTGCCTGGGCAGTCCCTGGGGGGCTCAGTCCAACTGACAGGATGCTGAATTTTCCCACTCCAAGTGGTTTGCAGCCATCTGCTGGGCTGTTGCATGGAGAAGTCTTGGAGTTGCTGTTGGTCAGGTCTGACGACCAGATACAGAGGACGAGACAATCTCATCAACAGGTGCACATTTCCCCAGCAAAACCAAGGCACTTTGCTCAGCAGACTCCTCCATTCTTAACTCCAACATGAAGACAAATTTTCAGATGAACTTGCTCTCTCCTACTTGGCTTTAAGCAGTACCTTGTCACACATCTCCCCTGAAACACCTCACAGCACTGCAGAATGTGTGCAGGCTCCTGCCAGGAGTCCCAGCCTGACCCACCACACAAGATGCTTTCTTGCAAGTGTCAGGGCTTGCTTGACCCTCACGAGTCATGGACCTTAACAGAGAGAGCCACTGTCTCACATTCCTATTTCAGATTATCTTTCCTGGATCTACCCAGCACTTACATTATCTTCTCAACATGCACTCTAAACCATTTCTTCCAGGTGGCAGTTTCCAGATTACTGGCAAGACAAAAACTCATTTTGCATTTACAAGTGTTCTTCTAGTGCAAATAGCTGTAACAAAAAACCTGAAAATCTGACACACATGGAAAATGCAGACTGAAAAAGCTGAAGGGTCATAAATATGTAGTCCCCATCCCATTTAAAAACAGAGTGAGACGTAAACCCACCTCATGATCTTAAAAATATTTCAGCTTTTAGACTTGCATTATTTTTCATAGAATCATAGAATCACAGAATGGCTAAGGTAGGAAGGGGCCTTAAAGATCATCAGGTTCCAACCCCCCTGCATGGGCAGGGACACCTCCCAGCAGCCCAGGCTGCTCCAAGCCCCATCCAACCTGCCCTTCAACACTGCCAGGGATGGGGCAGCCCCAGCTTCCCTGGGCAACCTGGGCCAGGCTCTCACCACCCTCACACCCAACAATTTCCTCCTCATGTCC
>NW_009953300.1:222264-222502 GCF_000747805.2 Chaetura pelagica
AACTCTCCCAGCTTGGCTCCAGAGCAGAGCTGCTCCAGCCCTCCCATCACCTCCGTGCCCTTTTCTGAACCCTCCTCAACAGCTCCGTGTCTTGCCCAGAGCTTGTTGAACACCTGGAGTTGGCAGAACGGCCTCTGCTCAGCTGATCCTCCTTTCAAACCGAGTTGTTTCCATTCGCCCCTTCCTCGCTGCCCCCAGCCCGGGCCGGGCCCTCCCGCTCCGCGCGGGCTCCATCCCC
>NW_009953300.1:223402-248823 GCF_000747805.2 Chaetura pelagica
TGCCCGCGGGGCCCGGCGCGCTGCTCCCCATTCCTTCTCTCGGACTCGGGCCCGGCCTCGCGGGTGTCCCAGCGCGGGCCCCGCGCCCTGGGCCGAGCCGGGGGCTCTGCTGCCTCGCAGGGACCCGGCCGGCTCGGAGAGGCCGGCACTCGTTTACCACTCCCAAACGCGGACTACAAGCCCCCTTGGGAGGCTTTTCCTCAGCAGGGACTGAATTTCCCGGGGGAGAGACCAGCGCTCATCTGGAATCGCCCAGCCTGCCATGGCAGGGTCCTCTGGAGAGGAGGGTCCTCTCCTTGACACCCTGTCCCTGGACACCCCGCAGCCCAGGGCTGTCCTGTCACTACCTGGCAGCCGGCTCCAGTGCTCCAGGAACAACCAACCTGCATGCAGGAGATAGACCTTCTGAGAGAGAATTTGTCTTGCTACCTCTAAGCTTCCCCTTAGCTCTGTTTTCAGAGGGAGATACGTAGTGCCAGATACTCTCTCAGGACAAACTTACCCGTGTTTGTAGACGACTAATGCTCTGGAAAATCCTGACTTCCCACTCAGGCAAATCATCTCACTTTGGTGCCATGATCTTGCTGCTGGAGATTGCTGATAGATCCCTCACTCCCTCCTGTTCTCTGGGGCCTGAACTCTCCATTTCTTCTATCAGCAGAGCCTGTGGAGGGACCCTGTGTGCAAGTTGCTTCTGAGAAAGCCTGAGGTAGAAATTAAACTGGGGACTGAGAAGAAAGCAAGGTAATTCACCAGTTAGCATGATCTGGAGGCGCTTTTGTGCAGTGTCCTTGCCTAGAGCTGTAAGCACTGCCCTTCCTGGAGAGACTGGTTTCATACTGTTGCCCACCCAGGGGAGTTCTGCAGCTTCTGAGAAGAACCAGTTCCTTGGTGCTACATCAGGAACAATCAACAACCTACTGTTTGCCGTGGGGACACCACCATGAGAAGCCAGCCCATCTTCCGTGGCAGAATTCCCAGCCCTCTGTCTGTGAGGAAGAAGCTCCCGGTTTGGCCTTACCCCTAAGACAGGGTGAGGGTGAGATTCCAAGCGCTGTCAGCCTTTCCTTGCCCTCTTTTCCACACTGCTGCAGTGAGGTTCCTTTCCTGTTGCTCCTGCAGTTTCCTGGCCCAGCCCTTCTCACTTGCACTGCCTGCATTGCTGTGTTCTTCAGCCAATGCTTTTCCAGGCCTGTCCTTCCTTGACTTCAGCTCTATTTTAGCACAGTTCACCATGATCTTTCTGCCCTTTGCTCTTCCCTTGTTCTTACCCTGCTGGACCTGTTGGGTTTTTCTGCTCTTGTGCTGACCAACAACTGCCTGGGCTGGCACTGGGATGCTCCTGTTTCCCTTTCTTGCCTATCCATTCTTGGAGCAGTTGCTTCTAACTGCATGACTAGGTATGAGCTTACACCCGTGTATGCTGTGAGTGCTGGTGGTCATATCTGTTCTGCTCTAATGCTTCTCTTCTTCACCAGCTACAGTCAAGAGCTGCCAGAAGCAGCAGTGCTTTGTATGACCAGGGTGCAGCGGGCTTGGCTTTTCCCAAGGAGCAGCTCACTTTTCACCCTGGGTCATCTTCTCTGGGAACTGCCATGGATATGCAGACACTGACACTGCCTGACTGTGGGGTCCATTAGTTCACTCAGTTTGCAACACTCGCTACCCTTTCCAGGGCAGGTAACAGTGCCTTCTGAATGCCAGAGTGTTCTGATAGCCTTGAAGGATTTGATTTTTTAAATCATGGAAGCAAGCTGGCTTGGTTAAAGTTCCTGAACTGACTTGCTGTCACAGGGGTTACCAGAGATGTCTGAGGGCAGAAACATTACTGAGAAAATCTATGCAAAAAGACACCCTTGCTTCTTGGTTAGGCCAGGCAAATTCCAGGGATCTCTTCTAGTCTTAACCCTATGGTTCTTACCAGAGCATGCCTCAGCATGTTGACAGGCTAGAGGCCAAGTGGTGTGCTTTCTTCATGTTTTTTCCAGTCTCCCCAGATACAAGCTGGCTCCATCTGTAAGTTGAATAACCTGTAGGGATGGACTAGTGCCTGGACAAAATCACTGTCCTGGCAACACTGACATCCAGAGGTGTGCAGTTGTCTGCAGAGAACTGCCTAATCACTATGGCAGTTGCTTCTTTTCTTTCTTGGCCTTTTTTTTCCCCCTCTTTTTTTTCTTGTTTCAGTTGTGCTGCTTATGAAGTGTTACATGAGTTGGTGTTCTAGGAAATGTTATTTATATTTTATATTACTTCCCTTTCACTCAGTCTGTACTTTCTCTTTTCAGAGCTGGATCCAAATGCATCCTTGGCCTGCTGTCTTAGAGCTGTTCCTGCTTCAGGTCAATGAGAATTTCTGCTACTAATTCATCATGACATAATATCTGGTCTCCTGCCCCATCCTGTTGGATAAGTTTCCTGCTTCCTCTTGGTCTGTACACATGTGACTCCAGGTCTTCATCAGCTACCCAGTCTGGTGCAGGTAGGTTTTAGCCTTTTGAAAAATGACCTGTTCTAGTGGGAAGAATGTGTCTCTGACTTGCATTGGGGCTGGAAAATGTTTACCTTTGGATATGCAGGCAAGGCTGGTTTGTGAAATAGATCCTGAACTGCCTGCTTGCTGCTGTTGACCAACAGCTTGCTGCTGATCCTTACCAGCCAGATCCTTCTGGGATTGTTCTCATGCTGGCAGGGAGGGAACTGAGGAGGCAGTCTGGCTCAGGGCAGGTCACCTTAGAGAAGGCAGTTGCTAAGAGCAGGCCTAACAGGAAAGACTGAAGAGTAGTGGGTATTCTTTGTGCTAATTCATTACTCCATTAGCTACAAGTAAAGGTGATTAGTTCTTGTCAGATGGTTATTGGTGTGTGGGGTTACCACTTGCTCCTCACAGCAAGTTTAACTTCCCAGCTGGTAAATTCTCCAGGACCTCCTGTTGTTGGTCGTCTCCATGATAGGGTTCTCAAATCTGCCACTCGGGTCTTTAGTTTCTACCATTAGTTCAATCTTCTTGTTGCTTCCACTGGTGAATATCCACCTGTATCCATCTTTCTTCCCAGTCATTACCCACTATACCTGTAAGGGACTTTGTTTTTCCCACGGCTGGATTGGTGCCGTTTGACTTTTGCAGCCTGTGTGGATCACTTCACTGGCAGTCTAAATAGTCTGGGAGAAAAATTCATTCAATTTTGCATTGGAAATAAATAGCCTAGGTTATAACTTTTTTATTTTAAGACACGTTAGGCTTGTTATTGTTGTCTGATCTTTAACAACTGGATTGCTTAGCCTTTGCAGCACAGCTCTGAACTTTGCCCAGTGCCTTTGGCCTCTGGCTGAGCTAGGGAAGGGCTATTACAGAGAGATCCTGGTACTGGGCTACCAGCTCTAACTTACAGGTGTTGTGCTGAGTCCAATCAAAGGATCCTGTCTCAGACTAGTGATGGATATGTGGTAATGGAATAGGAAAATGAGACAAATCACAGAATGTGCTAGGTTAGAAGGGACCTTTAAGGGTCCTCTAGTCCAGCCCCCCTGCAGTGAGCAGGGACCTCTTTAAATATAACAGGTTGCTTAGAGCCCTGTCAAGCCTGACCTTAAATGTCTCCAGGGATGGGGCCTCCTCCACCTCTCTGGGTAGCCTGTTCCAGTGCTTCCCCAGCCTCGTTGTAAAGAACTTCTTCCTGATATCCAATCTAAATCCACCCTGCTGTAGTTTAAGACCATTGTCCCTCATCCTATCACTACACACCCCTGTAAACAGTCTCTCCCCAGCTTTCCTGGAGCCCCTTCAGGCAGTGGAAGGTGCTCTAAGGTCTCCCTGGAGCCTTCTCTTCTCCAGGCTGAACACCCCAACTCTCCCAGCCTGTCTCCAGAGCAGAGCTGCTCCAGCCCTCAGATCATCTCTGTGGCCTCCTCTGGACTCACTCCAACTGGTCTGTGTCCTTGTGTCCTGCAGAGCTGGACACAGTGCTCCAGGTGAGGTCTCCCCAGAGCAGAGCAGAGGAGGCAGAATCACCCCTCTCCATCTGTTGGCCACACTGCTATTTATGCCCCCAGGATGTGATTGTCCCTCTGGGCCACGAGTGTGCATGGTTGGCCTGTGTCCAGTTGCTCATCCAGGTATCCCCAGACCCCTTTCTGCAGGGCTGTTCTCTGTCACATCATCCCCTGAATGTTGCGCAGCATTTTTCCTTCCAAAGTCTGTTTTAAGTTTTTGCTGTCATCTAATTATGGAGTCAGCAACTTGGAGTACAAAAATGTTAGAAAATCCCCCAGATTCTTAGGTCTGCTTTTGCAATGTTATCTTAATTGGAAGGAACTCTTTCCATTTTGTGATGATGTTTTCTGTCACTATTCTGCCCTTTTCTGTCCAGTTGAATGTCCTCTTGGATTCAGAGGCCAGGGAGGACTGCAGAGCTGTTCACTCAGGTGTGCTCCTAAAGCCAGGGGGTCCCTGTGTCCAGCTCACAGCTGTTGCTGGGTAAGGATGTGTCTTTCAGAAGGGCAGTTTGGTGGTCCTCCTCATTCAGGTTCCCAATAGTAGAAGACTGAGGAGTGGGCAAGAGCTATTTGGCAGAGGGAGAGACCAGACAAAAAGGGGGTGCAGACTGCAGAAGCTTGGCAAAAGCAATTGCAAGTAAAGACAATGACAACAATGACCTGCTGAGCAGCAAATGATTTTGTGATTTTTTACTTGTGTTGCACTCAGGGATGGCGTTGGGGTCCAGCTGACAATGCCAGGCAGCAAATGTGGCAAAAGGCATTATCTAGTTGGCATCTAGGAAAGTTCCTTTCCTTTTCAGTTCTGACACTTCACTCAATATCTTTCTGTTCATGTGACCATCCCATGCCACGTTCAGCACATACACTGACTTGTTAGGAACCCGCTGATGTCACTGTGCAATATACCTGCTAATGGATATTCCTGCAGGGAATCTACTACACTGGCTGGAATCAGCAGAGTTTATGTATGAAAACTCCTTTAGCTTTTAAATGAAAGGTGAAGTGTTAACTTTAATCCTCAAGACTCGTAATTGCTTGGAGCAGTATTGCCACAGTGGTTTCCAAGCCAAGAGCTTGGGCTCGCACCTAGACCTTGCTGGTGTCCCCTTAAACTGAGGACCATTCCAGGAACTTAGCTTTTCAGGAAGGGTACAGCTGTAGGAATCGAATGGTTCTGAAGCTGAAGTGTAAAGGATTAAGAGTTCTGGTACATTGCCACAGGAGTAATCCAGGTTTTTTATTGATACAGAAGTGTCCTAAGTGCATAGAAACAAACATAACAACGGGCATGCTTTTCTGCTAGTTCTCAGAGCTATTGCTGCGTTCCCATGACGTTCTCATGTTCCCTCTTGTTCGGGAAGTGTTACGCAGGGGTCATCAGGTGGGAGGTGTGTGGTTTCCCTGAACTGGCAGCCGAGATGCCCACGTCGAGAGCTCCTGATGTTTCCTGAGTAAACTGACAGTGACGGTGATGTGGTCATTTTGGTACCTGGACATATCAACAGCAGAGTCACCTCAGTGCTGGACAAGGGTCTCGTGACTTCTATGGAAAGCTGTGTTGATCTTCCCTCCATTTCTTCAAAACCTCTGGAGTCATTGGTTCCAGTGGTTGAGAGAGAAACTTCCTGTCCTTTGTGGCCTTTGATAGTCCAACAGCCTTTCTGCTCTGTGCTCTTACCACAACAATCGTGTCTCTGTTTGTGTGGGGTAGTTGTCCATAGCTAGGGACAGAAGCATTTACCTTTGAACTGAACTTTCACCACGCCTTAAGTGAAGCCTTTGGTTGGACTGAAGAATGTGCCAGCTTCACAAAGCCAGTGTCAGAGTCTAATCAACGTTTTATCTTACCCTGAAGTTTGGCACACGTATTCTCTGCCTGTGAATTAATTTTAAAAATAATTTGCTTAAAGGCTGTTGAGTTGAAGAGAAAAAAATACAATTTACCAATAATGTATTTTTAAGTTTACAGGCACAGCTGTTGCACTGCTGTGGGAAATTGTATAAACTCAACTTTTGATAAGCATGTGGCCTTTGATTTGCATATGTGCTTCTGATGATGTGAAAGAAATTGGACTTCATTTGGTGAAATTGCAGGGCTTGTCAAGGCATAGTATTCAAAATTTATAAATTCATAAATTTTTAAGATTTAAACCAGTCATTTTCCTCTGGAAAAATATGCTTGATACATGGCAACTGCAGAATTTACAGTTAAAAGGTGATGTCCGGATGGTGAGCAAGAGCTGTGTTTGCATCTGTTAGGTGAGTGAGGAATGATTTTACATGTTACTTGTATGTAACTTTTTAAAGCTTTCCATTCCTGGCAGGGAAGGGACACACTGCAGGGTCACTGAAGTCTTTTTATTATTATTTTTTTCTTTGAGGTCATAGGGATAACCACATGGTAACGGAGCTGGAAAGTGTGCTGCTCAGACTTGGTGTGGAGAGTAGCCACTACCAGTAGTTGCATGAGGAGGTACAGTGCTCCTTCAGTATGTTGATCATAGAATTATGGGTGGGTTTGGCTGCAAGGGACCTTCAAAGATCATCCAGTCCTGCTCCAGCCTCTGACCACCATCATAAAAAATGTCTTTCTTATGTCCAATCTAAACCTGCCCTCTTTCATTTGGAAACCATCACCCTTTCTCCTGTCACTGCAGGTCTTGGTAACAAGTCTCTCTACATCTTTCCTGAGACCCTTCCAGTGTTGGAAGGCTGCAGTCAGTTCTCTCCTTCTCTATTCTCCAGGCTGAACATCCCCAACTCATCTCTTCCTCATAGGAGAGATGTTGCAGCTCTGGTAATTTTCATGGCCCTCCTCTGACCTGCTCTAGCAGGTTCATGTCTTGTCTTGCACTGTGTACCCCAGAGCTGGATCCAGGTGGGACTCAGGAGAGCAGAGAGGAAGGATCCCCTCCCTCAACCCACCAGCCAGGTGTCCTTTGGTGCAGCCCAGGACATGGGGCTCCCTGCGCTGCCAGCGCTCCTTGCTGGCTCCAGTCTGACCTCCCAGCTCGGTGTCCCAGGTTCTCCTCCACAGAGCTGCTCTGGGTCAGTTCCTCCCCAGCCTGTACTGCTGCTGGGGACTGCCCTGGCCCAGCTGCCCTTGGCCTTGTTGAACTCCATGAGGTTCAGCTGGGCCCTTTCCTCCAGCCTGTGATGGTCCCTCTGGGTGGCATCCTTGCCCTTCCCTGTTGGCTGCACTGCGGGGCTGCAGGCACCCACAGGCTGCTGAGGCTGCTCTCAGTCCCACTGTGTCTCTGATGAAGATATTCAACAGTGCTGGTCCGAGTAAGGACCCTGGAGGGACACCACTCACTGCTTGTTTCCATTTGGACATTGAGCTGGCACCTGCATAAAAAACATTTTTCTTAGAACAGAGGAACTATCAATTCCCATATTCAAGAAATCAGGTGAGGAAGGTGAAAAACCAGCATGGCTGAGTAAGGACCACTGGTCAAACCAGAACAGAAGAGGGAAATTAACAGGCAGTGGAAGTGGGAACACGTATCCTGTGAAGAACATAGTGATACTGCCAGGGAGTGGAGGGATGGGATCAGGAAAGCTAAGGCACAACTGGAGCTAAATTTGGCAAGGGGTGTGACGTGTACTAAGAAGGGCTTCTAGAGGTACACTAGTCAGACATGGAGGACAAAAGACATTGTAGCCTCCAAAAAATGAGACAGAGAATCTGATGGCAATTGGCATGAAGAAGGCTGAAGTACTCAAGAACTTTTTTCCCCCTCAGTTTTCATTGGCAATTGCTCTTCCCAAATGTCTCCAGTTCCTGAAACTCAAGACCAGAACTAGGGGAATGAAGTCCCACCCATGGTAGGAGAAGATCAGGTTTTAAACCATCAGAGGAACCTAAACGTACACAAGTCCACCAGACCTGATCAGATGTGTGCCAGGGCCCCAAGGGGGCTGCCTGGTAGTGAATCCTGTCTCTCCGCAGTAACCTGCATTCATCAAAGAACATCCTGTTATTGTGGAGCCAAAGTTCTGGCAGCAACACCAGCCATGAAGCCACTGTTGATTGGTATAATCATGATTGTTTACAGATTACTGGATCTTATGGCTAAAAGAAACTTTAGGATCCCCTGACACCTGCATTTTCCTGAGCACTGATGCCCTTCCATTTGTCCTTACTGTGAGCCTCTTTCCAGAAAGACAAGCTGCAGTTTGGTTAGCTATTGTAAATTAAAAATGGAATGTACTGCCTGTAGAGCCTTTATCAGTGGAGGGTTTAAGAAATTGGACAAATACCTGTTACAAAGGGTTTTGGCAGGTGAATACTGACTTGGAGCAAGGAAGGATTTGAAGATCTAATGGCCGTGCTAGCCCCTCTAGTTTGATTCTGTAAGTATCTTGTGATGGACTATGCCTAAGGCAAGGGGTGGAGGTTACACCAGTGTCAGCTGTACTTACACAGGAGAGTGTCATCATAACCAGCTGCTAGGTGTGTGACCCCCTGTGCTTCTCACTGACACAGGCTGTCATGTGTGCAATGGTTTGTCTCATATCAGCTTTTGTTTGCTGGCTCTTATCCTGTCATTTTTTTTTTCCCTCTAATTTAAAAGCTTTTATTGGGATTTTGTGAATTTTTGTACTGACATTGAATGTTCTTAAACATCATAATCATGCTAATCTCTCAGGTTTATATTTAGTTCATTAAATTTGTTGCATTGTTCAGATCTTTTATGGACAGCATTTTTCAGACTTCTGGATTGTACTTGGCACTGCTTTGTTCAGTGTTCCAGCTTGGGTTTCTGTAGTGATGGAAGCTGTCCTGGCTTTCTCCTCCTCATAAATTCAAGGATTCCTTTGGCTCTCGTTGCTGCAGGGTGAAACAGATAATTCAGCTTTAGTTGTTTTCCCACTGTGGTCCCTTCATTTCAGAGTTCCCACTTTTCAAAACGTCATCTTCTGCTTTAGGGGATCATTTCACTCTTTGTCCTTAGACCATTCCTTGCCTTTAAACACACACTTTGAGTGGCTCCATCTTAATCAGAAGACTTGATCCAGCAGTTCTGTCCTGCTCTCTGGTTCGTTTGAGTTGACTTCTCTATTAATTTCCATATGCTGAATTACACTGTTGAATGTTGTCTGATAGTTACTAGCCCTCCCAGTAATGGCATTTTCACTTTTAACTACCTTTTCTGTTTAATATTTGCTAGCAAATTTGGGACATTATTGATATTTCATAGTGTTTACTTGTAATCAGAAAGAAAATAGTCTAATTATACCAAATCATCTTTCTGGAATGGTCTTTGAAATACCTCATGATTAATGCCAGGCAATAAACTGTCTCTCACAGGAGGATCCTGTTAATCCACAAGAGAGCCTGGCTTTTGTTCTGGGGGCTTTGTTCTTTATGAACTTTCTCATTGTTCTCTTAATATTTAACATTACAGCTCTGATGTTCTTGTATGGATGGAAGTGTCTAGTCCAAGGGTTTAGTACATGGTATGTGAGTAATTCTGGTGCCATTTTGTGCTTGGTAGTCCAGATATAGGTTGGAAGGGAAGGAAGCAAACCAGTGGGGACTGCCAAGAATGCCATCAGTGGGTCTCCCTGGAATTCAGGGGTATACACAGACCAGCTGGGGCCTAAGGCAGTGTGATGGAACATGGGACATCTGCTGGCAGAACTTCTGTGGGCTGTCAGGGACTTCGCTCTGCCACTCTCTGAAACGTAGGATCATGTGTGTCTTGTGGCCATTTGACATATAAAGATTTTACTGTGTATCTCACAAGGTCAGGAAAACTGGATGCTCCTCACCTGGTTGACCTCTTTCTACATCTACAGTGTCTCTTGGCAAGGCCAAGAGTGTCTCAGGTGTCTCAGGCTAATGATTCTGCATTAAAAAGCTTCTGTTGGTTTTGAGTTTGTTGCTCTCTGTTTTTATTGGTGGTTGTCTAGTTCTGTTAAAAGATAACATGCTCCTAGTTATGTCCCAGTGCTAGTCTTAATTCTGTACATTTCCTTCTCCTCTGCAAAATAAACAAGTACTCTTTTTCAGCTCCTCTTCATAACATAATTATTTTGTACCTAGTTTCTCCATATCTGCATGTTTATTCATTCTGCTGCGTACTTTTTGGAGATATGACCAGCACTGGCTGCAGTGTAATAAAAGCAAGAGAGAACCACTGACTGCTGCCACGTTCTGTAAAAAAACCAGTAAAAGGAAAAGTGGCTTCATCCTGGCTCAAACCAGGACACATATCTTCTGTTGGACTCTTCATAACTCCTTCAGATTTTAGTTTATGAGTGAACATGTCTGTCAAGTGCAGCAGCATCTTCAACTGTTGGTGTATTTAACATGCACATTGCACATGAAGTTGTAATTAGTGGAGTCCTGTCTTTTGTTCACAGGGTCAGTGTCTGAGGCCACTGCAAACACGGAGTCCATGGGTCTTGGGGTCAGATGCTGCCCCATGGTTCTGTCGTGCTCCTGTTCTATTACCTGTTGTGCCCCTGTTAATAGGGTTAGAATTCTTTGGTGGGTTGTGTGAATAAGAGGAGGCCTGTCAGTGTATTGTGCTGAAATGTTTTGAGAATGGTTTCTACAGAATGTGACGGCTCATAAGGGGAGTTTATCATCAATAAGAACAATTCCTCATAAGTAGGAAGGAAAAGCCACTTTGTGGCTTGAACACCCCTTGGTGTTCAATGTATGATCAATGATCTCTGAAGAGGTAAGAAATGAAGCAACAAAAATAGCTGATGATGTAACACTATTCAGTCCAGTAGAACCTAAACCTGGCTCTTAAGATTGGGGAAGAGTTTTTCAAAACTGGATGATAATATGGCAGAAAAAACAAAATTAACATTGATGATTTCTTATGTAACGTGTGTAGAGAAAATAAGCCAACCAGTGTAGGTACATTGTTGTCAAAATAATCACTTTCAGCTCAGGAAAGAAATCTTAGCATCTTTATAGGTAGTTATCTGCAAATATGAACTTTAGCAACTGAAATGGAAAATTCAGTGTTAGATGTTACAGGAAACCAATTAACAAACCTGAAGTAATTGTTACAATATCGTATAAATCCATGGATCACCCCTGACCTGAAGAGTGGATGCAGTTCTCTATCTCTTAAGATGCAGTGACTAGTAGAACTTGAAGAATTGTAGAAAAAGTGATAAGAATAGTGAAAGGTGGAGAGATTTCCATCAGAGGAGGTATTTCAGAGAAATGATAGGTGAAGATAAGTGTGCTAGAGATCATCAGTCATCAGTAAGGAAAGGCAAGTTACTACTTGTAGAACATATAGACCTGAGGAAATTATCAAGCCACAAGCTTAAAACAAACACAGAGTGGTTGTTTTTTTTTTCAGTTCATGCCAAATGAGATTGTAGTGTTTATGACTGGTAGGTGTTTCAGCTGCCTGCAGCACAGAGGGTTCAAGCACAGGTACCAGACACATCCACACACTGACCAGGCTCAGGCTGCTGCTAAACCCTGGCTGTAGAAACAGCAGGATCATGCAAGGGGGAGCACATGTGCCTTGGTTTTGTTTGGGTTGTTTTGGGTTTTTTGCAGTCATATTGTTGTGGCTATGATGCAGGGCCAGTAGAGTAAAAAAAGTTGTACAGCAATATCTTTACTAGAGTACCTGATGTAGTTGTAAAAAACCCAAAACACAACAGAATGTTTACTTCTGAAAATGTAATTTCTTATAGTCTTTTTTTGAGCATCTGGTGCTAACTGTTGGCTCAGTGGACTTTAGTCTGAGATCTGATGGTGTCAGAAGTGTGATTTTTTTCCACAGTTGCTGTTAAAAGTCTGAGGACACTAAATGATAAAGGCTTCTTTTATTCCAGTCATTGTTAAGCAACTTAAAAGGAAAAAAAAAAAAAAAAAAAAAAAGAGGTTAAATAGTGTAGCTGAAACTCCCTTCCCCATCTCTGACTTTGTTCTTTCTTTTGTGCAGTAGTCCTCTGAACTATGCAGGCTTCCCATACCCGTACAAGTCTTTTGTACTGATTTAAAATTGAATGTAAAGATACCTTGTTTCTGTTTATAGAGTGTACTTTGGATGAGAGGAAAAGTAAAGACAGAACAGTTTTTTTAAAGAAGTTTTCACCAAAAGGAAGTGAAATTTCACAAGCCCAAATTTTTTTTTTTTTTTGTAATCAGGTAGTGGGTGTTGTGCAGGGTGTGGCCAGATGTGGGCCCTGCAAGCAGGTGGTGAGTTCAGAGTTTTCTTTGAGTTTCATGCAAGGAGGGAACTGTTCTGCAGAGAAGCGGAATACAGATACCATCCAGGAGGTGTGGGTGATACAGGTGGGAAATTTCCCTTTCTGGGTTTACAGAAGTGAGAGGAAAGCTCAACAGGAGAGTTATGCTGCTGCGGGGCAAGTGTTGTGCACAGCAGGGTCCCTTTTCATTTGACAAACAAGCCCAGCAACAGCACTACTTAAAAGGACAAAAATAAAATTAAATCCTCTGAAATCTGTTGCTCGATTCAGATTAAAAGAGTGGGAAATTCTCAAATATTTTATCAAGGCTCTGTCTGCAGTTGATGCTGCTCTGACAGGTCCTGCTGTTTAGACAGTATCACAAATGACTCTTCTGGTGTTTCCCTTCCCCTGCTCTGAGGGGTCTGTTTCACACACCACATCTGGGCTCTTCTGTGCTCTGTTTCTGCTGCTTCTTACCAGAGTTGAGAGCTAAATGTTCTTTGCATCAGTTCAGTGAAGACACCTGTGTGTGCATGGAGGCACTTGGCTTGAGAAAGAGCCAGAGGGCAGAGGAGCAGTGGTGGGTGAGGAAGCAGTGCCCTGAAACTGGCAGGAGAATGAGGGAAAGAACAGGATAGAGGAAGGGGCAGGGAGCTCTGGTGGATTGCCAGAGTTCTGGAGGTGGGCTTGGGGGATTGGTTTGAGGTGAAATGCAGATCAGGAAATGAAAAGCAGGCAGCAGCAGAGTGTGCAGAGTGGTGGGGAGAGGAGCTGTAAATATGGAGGGCTTTATTACCCAGGACAGCTTAACCTCTTTTGCCTTCCTGCCACCTACTAATGCTCCTGTTTGGAAAAAAACAAAACAAAACAAAATAGGAAAAGGAAATGGTGGGAAATGATTTCACGTGGTTTGGGGAGAACTTTTTGGCTTCAGAAATGAAGCTGATGAGAGGAACCTGACTTGACCAAATAACTTGGCTTTTGGAGATACCTTTTTATTGTGATGGTACCAGAACTTGAAATTGTGGAGAGAGAAATACTGTTCTGCAGATTACAACACATGTTAATATTCTACATAGTTCTGCCCTGGGGCCAGTCTTTCTTCTCTGCTGCCCAGTGACAGGAGAAGAGGTAATGGGCACAAACTTGAACATAAGAAGTTCCATCTAAACATGAGGAGGAACTTCTTCACTTCGAAAGTGGCAGAGCCCTGGAACAGGCTGCCCAGAGAAGCTGTGGAGTTTCCATCCCTGGAGACATTCCAGAATATCCTAGACACCATCCTGTGCAACCTGCTCTGGATGAACCTGCTCTGACAGGATAATCTCCAGAGGTCCCTTCCAACCCCTAACATTCTGTGATTCTGTGATAGTCTTTATGAAGGACATTTAATCCCTCAATAAAAGTCTTACAAGTAAGGTGGGTATCTAACAGCTATATCATGAAGTTCTTGCTTATTTTCTCTGTAAGTGCTTCAGGTCACTTCTTACTTATATACTTTCATTGTAGATGCTTCAGAAACCTGTAGATTATTGCCAAATTTTCCCAACTTTCCAGGTATGAGTAGAATGGATGGTGATTCTCCAGCAGAACAGGCAGCAGCTGCTGGGTTGTGCTGACAATGGCTGGGCCTTGAGCAGAACGTTTATGAAGGGACCATGTCTGGACTGTCCTTCCATCTCTCGCCTCTTTATCCTGCTCAAACATGCTCAGAGGCTCCTTGTTTGAATGCTGAGCCTGTGTGGACACTTGTGTGGACATATCTTCTCTGGCTGTTGCTGCCCCATAGCTTCTCTGCTGCATTGACCATTCTGCACAGGAACAGGTCCTGGCAGAGGCCACAGCAGAGCCTGACCATCCTCTCACCCATTTCTCAGCACTTGTCTCTTAACTTTCTATCCTACACCTGTTTTTCCTTCTTAGTCACTGACAGTGCTGTCATAGATTTTTTTTTTTTTTTTTTGTCTTGGCAGATCTAGCTCCATCTTAACATTGCACACACCTGTACTGGGTTGAGATGAAGCCAACCAAATGTCTGGTGTTACCAGCTAGTTAAGGTAGAGCCTCGGGTCTCACCTCAGCTAAACAAACATATTGACATGGTCATGGTTTATGAAAGGCTATATGAACAAATTGGCAATTTTTTTATAAACAGCCCTATGAAAATATCCTTATGAAACTACACCAGTTTAGTTTGAGAAGAGAGGTTTTCCATAAACCATTCTGATTAGTGTTAATTAATTTAGTAGTACCAGTATTTCCTGAGTGCTATGGCAGCAATAGTTAGATGTCAGACTTACTGCTCTCTAATCAGTCATGTTGTCCAGTTTACTATTCCTTATTGTCTGACACAGCATTACCTTTGTTCTTCTTCAGTGTTTCAAGATTTCTTCAGTCAACCATAATGATCTGAGGAAGCCACAAGTTGTTTCTGGTAAAGCTGTTGAGTGCAGCATCCAGCACATAATTGGGAATTGTCTGATGTGGGCCCTCTGACTTCTAAATACCTGACAGAATGCTTACTGTCAACACTTTTGTAAATCATCTTGATAGGGCATCAAACATTCCTTATTTCTAGGAGGACATTTTTGTTACTGAAACACGACTTAAAAATAATTTTGTATTGTTTTTTCTATCATCATGGATTTTGAGTCAATTACATTAAGTTATCTAATTGAATGTTATAGCAGAGACTGCCATGTAAAAGTTTTCAGTATTGTTTGTACTGTTTATGTTATGTACAGTGACAAAGGATGAGGTAAAGGTGGCAGGTGCTAAATGCTCCTTTGCCTCAGTTGTCAATAGTACCCCCAGGTGTTCTGGAGGTACCCAGGCCCCTGAGGTTGAAGACAGGGAGCAGAAGGAAGCCCTCATAATCCAAGGGGAAATGGTTACACCTTCTACACCCCTCAGACAAACCCCTGGCCATGGGGCTGGATGGGATGCACCAAGGGCATGGAGGGGCTGGTGGCAGTGCTCACCAAGCCACTTCCCATCAGGTATCAGCAGTCCTGGATAATTGGGGAGGTCCCAGCCGACTGGAGATTGGCAAGTGTGATCCCCATCCACAAGAAAGGGTAGAAGGAGGATCCAGGGAACCACAGGCATGTCAGTCTGACCTTGGTGCTGGGGAAGGTTATGGAGAGATCATCCTGAGTGCCCACCATCACAGCTCCTCCTTTTATAGGCCTGTTTCATTTAATCATTTTTAAGTTATGAGTAAGCTGGTTGAGACATCCCACCACTGAGCAACTGGAGAGGATGTCTGCTCTCTCTGCTTCTCCACTGTTATCTCTGTATGGAGGACATCATTGTTGCCTCCATCCTCTGAAGCAGTCCTTTTGGGATACAAACAAGGTTTTGTTTGAGGAAATATGATGGTGTTTCCACACCACTTCCAACAATAGGTCCTTCCCTCACAGACCCACAGTTGTGGTGGATTGAGCTAAATCCAGCTGGTGGCTGATCACAAATGTTGTTGCCCACAGTGCAGTGTTGCAGCCAGTTCTCTTTAATACCTTTATCAATTGTCTGGATGAGAGGTCAAGTGCAACCTCAGTAAAACTGCGGATGACACCAAGTTGGACAGAAGTGTTGATCTGTCTGAGGGTAGGAAAGCTCCACAGAGCGGTCTGGACAGGCTGGACTGATGAGTTGAGGCCCTGCAGAGGGATCTGGACAGGCTGAGTCGATGGGCTGAGGTTCTGCAGAGGGACCTGGATGGGCTGGATCCATGGGTTGAGGCCAATTGTGTGAGGTTCAACCAGGCTTAGTGCTGGTGTTGTCTGACAGTGGCTGGAGATGAGCCAGTGTGTGCCCAGGTGGCCAGGAAGGCCACCAGCATCCTGGCTTGTGTCAGCACTGGGGTGGCCAGCAGGAGCAGGGCAGGGATCATCCCCCTGTGTTGGGCACTGGGGAGGGGGCACCTGGAATGCTGGGGTCAGTTCTGGGCCCCTCAGGACAAGAAGGACATGGAAGGGCTGGAGTGTGTCCAGAGAAGGAAGGGCAAGGGAGCTGGGGAAGGGGCTGGAGCACAAGTGTGAGCAGGAGCAGCTGAGGGAGCTGGGGTTGTCCAGCCTGGAACAAAGGAGGCTGAGGGGAGACCTGCTGGCTCTGCAGCTGCCTGAGAGGAGGTTGGAGCCAGGGGGGTCAGGCTCTGCTCCCCAGGAACAAGGGATGGGACAAGAGGAACCGGCCTCAAGTTGTGCCAGGGGAGGTGGAGGTTGGATCTGGGGAACAATTCCTGGATTGCAAGGGTTGTCAGGGCCTGGCCCAGGCTGCCCAGGGCAGGGGGGGAGTCCCCATCCCTGGAGGGGGTTCCAAGCCCTGGAGATGGTGCTGAGGGACATGGGGCAGGGGTGGCCTTGGCAGGGCTGGATTTCTCTTGGACTCAATCATCTTGAGGGTCTTTTTCAACCGAAATGATTCTGTGATTCTACTCTGTGATTAGTGACTGGAGCTTGTTCCTCTTCACTAACAGGGCACTGCCCTGGTTCTGATCCAGACAGAAGGGTGAGAAGATGTCATTTCTACTGCTAGAAACACCAAGCCTCCAGGCTCTCCTGTTCTGGGAGATTCCATCCATCGCTCTGTTCAGCGTAGCCTCCAGCTGTCTGTCCTTTCCCACATCAGATGTAGGGAGTACTGGGCCCCTCCTTCTGCAAGTCTCAGCCACCAGTGTGGATTTGTCAGAAAGGATGGGAAAAGTTGTGTGAGGGAGGAGACAATGTGTGAGAAGCACCAGCAGCCAGGGCCGCTGCTCCTGTGGCCCAGGGAGCCACCTTGGCTCCTTCACAGCAGGTCAAGGAGCACCCCTGAGCTGGCAGGGCTGCTCCTCGTGGTCCACGCTGCAGAGCCCTGTGGTCCAGGCTGGCAGCAGAGCCCAGGAACATGGTGGGAATCCACCTCCTCCTCTGTGCTCATGCTGCCCTCCGGTGCCTCTGGGCCTCCAGTGTGCACAGCCCTTGGATTTTACAAACGTTTTCTGTTTAAAAACAGTGGAAGCGGGAGAAGATGGGCACTGGCTTTGCCAACCAGCCTGTCTGTGAGCACAGAGCAATGTCACAGATCCATGGAGGGGAAGGAGTCAGTTTTACTGCAGGTTGGGTCAGGGAGAATGAATGGGAAGAGTTGCAGAACAATAGCAGAAAGACTTCCAGGCATACAGAGGTGTTTAGGTTGACAGTGTCACTTAAAATGTTGATATCAAAACCAGACACTAGGAATAATCTGACATATTATATCAGAATGCTTAAACCATATTCTGAAAAATAGGAACGGAGAGAATGATTGACATGTGTAACTGGGGAGGGGGGCAGTGATTATGCTTGTGTAAAGCTCCTTGTGATCTTCAAGATGCTGAAATGCTTTGGGCACAATGTTCACCAGCCTCCAAAAGCAGTAACTGTCTCCTCGGCAACAAGAAAGGCATGTGTCTGTTCCCATGGAAATGTGCTGGGAAGGCTTGCGGGGAAGATCCTGTTCCCAGCGTGACAGCGCACGCTCCAAGCTCTTTGTAGCTTTACCTGAGGCAGAGGCTGTCAGGGCTGGGGCTTGTCCAGGTGCTCTGATCCTGCAGCTGACAAGCCGGGTGAGCTGTGGATCGTTTTCTGGCTCTCTGTGTAAAACATTAACTGTCACTGTTGTTTCCCTCTGAGGGTTCCTTCCTCAGTCATTCATTGCCAGCACTGAAGGCTTTGCAGCTCTTTGTAAGACAAGCAGTATTCTTGCTGGCCAGGGAGGCATCACAGAGTTTCTGATACTAATGTTGTCCAAGGAGTAGACAGACAAATCTGAAAAACACAAAACGAAGTGTATTCAGGGAGTCCACCTCTCAGCAGTCCTCTCTGATGCCTGGAAGGAAAAAAGGAGAACTATGTAGAAACACTGACAGCTCTACCTGCACTAGATCCACCAAACAAGAAACTGCTCATACAGTAAAGAAATTATATATCATAGGCACCACTTGTCCTAAACCCACTGTGATGCTCATCTCAGGGAGAAATCATATTTAGCAAGGACCAGAAGCAGGATACAAACATGGTTTGATCTTCTTGGGTTTTTTTAAATATGAGATGTGGGATGCAGAGGCACCAGTGGAAAAATGATGGACTGGGAAAATTATTTTAGAACCAGCATTTTATATGCATTTGTATGTATTATGTATAGGTATTGCTAAGCTGTGTGCTTGTTCTTTTGTTGTAAAGATTTTTCACATCAGCAGCCTGCTTTTCATTCCAGTGCCTCCTTCCTACTCCTGCATTAAGGGATAATAAATATAAGTGCATTATTTATCTTCATACCATACCTTTATCTTCATTATTCTACTGTTTTGTTCCTTATGTTTTTGGGGTCGGCACAACCCCAGGCACAAAGCCAGGCTGGGTGGAGAATGGCTAGAGAGCAGTCCCAAGGAGAAGGACTTTGGGGTGGCAGTAGATTGAGAAGCTGGACATGAGCTGCCAGTGTGTGCTCACAGCCCAGAGAGCCAACCCATCCTGGGCTGCATCAAAAGAAGTGTGGCCAGCAGGGCCAGGGAGGTGATTCTGCCCCTCTGCTCTGCTCAGACCACACCTAGAATACTGTGTACATTTCTGGTGCCCTCAGCACAAGAAAGATACAGACATGTCAGAGAGGATCCAGAGAAGGGCCACCAAGATGATCAAAGGCCTGGAGCACCTCTGCTATGAAGACAGGCTAAGAGAATCAGGGCTATTCAGCCTAGAGAAGAGAAGGCTCCATGGAGACCTTATAGCACCTTCCAGTACTTGAAAGGGGCCTACAGGAAAGCTGGGGAGGGGCCTTCCATCAGAGAAGACAGTAATAGGACAAGGGGTAATGGTTTTAAACTGAGAGAGGGGAGATTTAGGTTAGATATTAGGGAGGAAGTCTTCACTATTAGAGTGGTGAGGAACTGGAATGGGTTGCCCAGGGAGGTTGTTGATGCCCCATTCCTGGAGTTTTTTAAGGCCAGGTTGGACAAGGTTTTGTGCAGCCTGATCTTGTGGTGGGGTTCCCTGCTCATGGCAGGGGGGTTGGAACTTGATGATCTTTAAGGTCCCTTCCAACCTTAATGACTCTATGATTCTAATACTTAGTTTCTATGGTATAAAACCCTAGCATTTTCAATCACTACTTGTGAACTGGCCTCTCTGACCCCTGGTTCTTCTCTCCATCTCCGCACCCTGTAATTTTGCTCTGCTTTCAGAAACAGCTGCTAGGTCTGCAGATGTTTCCAGGTAAGGGCATTCCAGATGTTTTGTCATTGTCTTGTTTCTGTTGTCAGTCTCCATTCCATGGTTCCTCATGTAAATTACTGGAAATTGATTTGGCATGTATTTTAGTTACTTGTAATGCTTAAGTCTTTCTGAGTAGATTCCTAAAATCAGATGTTGGTTGAGGAACATTTTAAAGGTCATGTGTTCCAACATCCCTCCTCAAAGTTGGGTCAGCTACTTGCTGAGTACTAAGTTCAGGGAAGTTTTGGGCATCTTCAGGGATGGAGTTTGGTTGGTCTCTGGGCAGCCTGTTCACAGATGTGTTTCTTGTGTGTAAATTAAATTTCTTGTATTTAACTTTGTACTAGTTGCCTCTGGTTCTGTCACAGGTGCCACTGAGAACAGTCTGGCTCTGTCTTCTATACACCCTGCCATCATGCACATTGAAAAGATACCCTTTGAGCCTTCTCATCTCCATGCTAAAAAAGCCACCTCTTTCAGTTTTGCCTCATTATGACAGATGCTCCAAACCCTCAACCATCTTGGTGAGCACTCACTCCAGTATGTCCATGTATTTCTTGTACTGGGGAGCCCAGAACTGGGTACAGCATTCCAGATGTGGTCTTACCACTGGCAAGTAGATGAGAAGGATCACCTCCCTTCACCTGCTGGTAATGTTCTTCCTAATGCAGCTCAGGATGTTGTTGGCTTTCTTTGCTGCAAGGGAACACTGCTGGTTGAGCTTCAGTTTGCTGCTTGCCGGGACCTCCCCATCTGTTTCTGCAAAGCTGATTTCCAGGCAGTCATGCCTGGCCTGGTGTGTATGTATAATTTTTCCTTCATAAATTCATGCTGACTATTCTCAGTCATCTTGTGCTTCATGTGTTGGAAATGGTCTCCAGGAGGACATGCTTCATTACCCTCCCTAAGGTAGAGGTGAACAACCTGTTTCTTCCTAGGTCCTTTTTCTTCCTCTTCCTGAGCCTTCCCAGTCTCCATGAGTTTTCAGAGATAACAGAGGTCTCTCACAATGACACTGGCCAGCTCCCGTGGCACTCATGGATATATCCTGTCAGGTCCCATGGGATACTGTATGTCCAGCTTATTTAAATGTTCCCTAACCTTGTCTTCCTCCACCAAAGGCAAGTTTTCCTTGCTCCAGGCTTTCTTACTGATCTCAGGAGCTTGGAATTCCTGATGGCCAATCTTTCCAGTAAAGGAGGCAAAGAAGGCATTCAGTACTTCCACCTCTTCTATGTCCTTTCTCAGCAAGTCCTCCATTTAGACACACATCTCCCCGTGTCTTTCTTTTGCTGCTGATGTACTTGTAAAAGCCTTTCTGTCTGTCCTTCCTGTTCCTCATCAGGTTTAACTCCAGGTGGGCTTTTGTAAACTTAATAACATCCCTGCATGCTTGGACAGTGTCTCTGTACTCCTCCTGAGTCTCCTGTTCCTGCTTCTGTCTCCTGTATGTTTCCTTGTAATGCTGGAGCGCAGTCAGAAGCTCCTTGCTCATGCATGCAGGCCGCCTGCTGCTTTTGCTTGATTTCCTGCCTTTGAAAATCAACCAGCTTTCCTGGAACCCATTTCTTTCCAAGGCCATTACTCAGAGGACTCAGTGATCCCTGAACAGGCCAAAGTCTGCTATTCTTAAGTGTCCAAGACTGTGATCCTGTTTTCTCCCCTGCTCCATCCCCTCATGTTCCTGAAATTCTGCATCTCAGGGTCCAGCCAGAGCTGCCCTGCCCTTCACATTCCTGACCAGTTCTTCTTGAATCAGGCACAGCAGAGCACCTCCTCTTGTCTGCTCCTCAGTTGCCTGCATTAGGAATTAATCTTCATTGTGCCCCAGAAGCCTCCTGGATTGCTTGTACTCTGCTCTCTTATCCCTTCAGCAGGTCTTGATATGGTTAAAGTCTCTCAAGAGGACCAGAGCCTGTGAACATGAGGATTTTTTCTGCTGTCTGAGGCCTCATCTACTTCTTCCTCAGCAGATAGTCTGTAGCAGACGCCCACCACAATGCTACCTATGTTGGTCTGCCTGCTGATTCCCACTGTAAGTTCCCAGCTGATCCCTGTTCATCCAGGGCGGAGCTCCCAGCACTCCAGCTGCCCTTGTGGCCAAAGGGCAATTCCCCCTCCTGGCCTATCCAGCCTGCCCTTCCTAAAACCTGTATCCATCCATCCCTCCACCCATTGCAGCGCTCCTGTTTCCAGCTGGAAATCGATGCATTCAGAGCACGTTTAGGATGGGAAAGCAGACGGAAGGAGCGGCACTAGCAGTGTGTGGATGGTTGTGCAGCTTTTTGTGCAGAGAGAGGTGGCCTGTTAGTCTAGGAGCAGGTGCTGCATCCTTGCTGTAGAAATCAAGAGAGTACCTCACATCTTCTAAAGTCCTAAGAGAACCTCTTCTATCCTCTAGACAAAAGCAAATGACTGGAAGAACATTTGTCTGATGCCTCCCCTGAATGCTTTGCTGCAGGAGGCTCCTAACCATTTTTATTCTGGGACACTGCAACAGGATCAGAAGCTGGAAGACTGTTAGCTATTGTAGTTACATGTGGTCCACTCTTCACTAGCTGCCAGACAGAACTGACAGTTTCTGAAGGTATTCCTTGGTTTGAAATGTCAGAGAACTGTCCCGTAAGCATGCAAGAGGGTTCACAGAATTGGTTCTTTGATAGATAAATGGAGTTAGGATGTAAAGGGAGACACAGGGAAGAACAGGACTAAGCCTTAAAATAAGGCCATAGGAAGGGGAGGGTGTAAGCCTGCAACTGACTCTTCATTAAATGATTTCTCATGAGGAACTGTGATTGTTAACTTCTCACAACACTCTGGACATGTCAGGGCCTCCTGGCATGAAGTGATCAGTGCCTGGCCGAGCAGCCACAGGGAGGAGTAAAACCAAGGAGTGGACAGGACAGTCAGATGCAGGAGTGGACACTTGCATACTCCTTTATTTGCCATTTTAGACAGTTTCAGAGACAGTTTCTGCCAGCAGAATTCCAAGTGAAAAAAATATTTGTCAGGTTCAGAAAAAACAGAATTGCAGTGTTGAGATGTGCAATGGCAAGAGTTTGATTGGGGAAAGGAAGAATTGGCTGAAAAAGCAGGAGGAGGTTGAAAAACTGGGAAAAAAAAAGGGTAACTGTTAAGACACAATCAGCTAAATGGAAGAGTTGTTACAGATGCAGTAGGAAAGGAATCAGTTATGTTATACACAAAAGAACCTTTCTTGAGAGTAGAAATATGACAAGCTTCGTTGTGTGTTGGAATTTTTTTCCTAATATTGTGCTCTCTGTATTCTTATGGATGGAATATTATTGATTTACCTTCAATTACATGAACTTTTCACTGTTTTTTAGTTTGTTTAATGCTTGTTTAGATTAGGTGAATATCCTGCTTCAGATTCATATCCAAGATCTTAACCAAAGGAATTTAAAGAAGTACTTTTCTCATTTTCTTGGTACCTTGAGCTTATAACTAACAGTTTAGAAATCCTTTCTCTCTATAACCTTAGCAGAGACATATGTCTTATTATTTGGCATCATATTTATAGTTACCATTCAGTGTTGCTGTATCATATATACATGTACTAGCTCGACTGTAGCATCTGAGTCCTAGGGAATCTCTTTGAAGAATGAAGCATACTGACTTTCCCAGAGAGACCAGAGTAGTCAGAATTCCCCATAAGTACATTGTTTCTATGGTTTCAAGGTTGCAAGCTGGGTATAAATTGGTCAGAAAGCAGGTGCCAAGGATGGGGTGCACAGAGCAGGAATTTGGTGGCTGCTCAAAGGCAGTGTGGCTGAATGTGCCCCCAGCCTGAGGGGCGATGGCCACGCTCTGTCCCTTGGTGCTGCTCCTGCTTCCACCTGTGAACTCCACTTGACTGCTGTTTGTAGCTGTATCTGCCTGTACTGTCAGGCCCTAGAAACAACTAAGGACCAAGAATGGGAAGAATGGTGGAATGTGACAGAATGACAAAAGGTACAAGACATAACTCTTCTCCCTCCCACGGTTCACATCCACACACAAACACACGCCTCTGTTATTCGATTTTACCTCTGTAAACTCTGTTTATCTTGCAAAATGCCGAATGCCATCATGATCCAGCTTCAGCTTCTTCTGCCTGTGTTTCTTCTACAAGTGTTTTGAAGCCCACTTAACAGCTTGTGCCACCATGTAGGTGCCCTGTCACTCAGACAGGCCTTTCTCCCAGGAGCGCACGTAGGGCTCTGTGCACTTGATGAGTGCCTGACCCTCTTGCCACATGCAGGCGGCTGCTCCGAGCTGCTCTGCCCCGGGAGACGAGGAGACAAACCACTGTGTTGTGCTGGAGCCAGAGGTCTGCCACTTCTGCAACACTCACTTGCTCAAAAAGAGCCTCTTTGAAAGGAGCTTGAAAGTCTGTTATCCAGCTGAAGCCTGAGTACTCTTAACTGCATCTCCATGCCATGTGTTTTTGTGCCAGGCATCTCCTTATTCCCGTGATTTAATGAATGTATTATGCACTAGGTGAACGGAACACTGAAAAGATTAGAAAACCTTCTTGCCTGCTGCTACAGACAGCACAGTTCTTTCACCTCAGGGTTCCTCTTCCACCACCTGCCTGAGTTTTTCCAACCTAAATCTTCCATTTAACATTTATGGCCCATTTGATTTTTTTTATCTCTGTCCTGACTGGCTTTGAAAGTTCTCCAAAATCTTCACATCTGAGGATTTAATCTACATGTCTTTTACTTCCCTCTTTATATCTTTGAAGATGGTAGAACAATCTGGATGTAACAATCATCCTTGGAGTCCCTAGTAGCCACTTCCCTTCCACCTGTTTTTATCATTCATTTATAAACTTTTGTTTATAAACCTGAAGTATTTTTTATTTTTCCTGGCAATTACATACAAATTATGTTCATGTTAAGAATTTCAGGCATATAATGATATTTTACTACAATGCTTTTGAGTTACATTTGCCATTTCCCATTGGCTGCCGTTTTCCAAAGTCAGTGATGTTTCCTGTATTTATGTGCCATTTGAGACTAACATTGACTTTTTTGGGGGTAATCTGTTTGTAACAGTTGTAATTATTCTGCCAAATAAAATAATTTTAAAAGACACTTGGGCTTGTCTGGCAATGCAGCTTTTTGTGATCAGCCATATCACTTGTTGCTCTCAGTTCCATTGTGCTCCAAGTCATACCTGCCTGTTCACTGTTCCCCTGGATGAGCTGCAACAGGAGGTGGATCTGTCAGACAGTCTGTGCCAGGACTGCTCTGTTCTCCATCTTTGGTTATGTGCTTTCTGCAGTCCCTTGGCGCTTTCTAAGGCTGTTGCTCAGTTCTTACATAGCATTGCACATTAATATATCCTTCAGTCAGTATTTAGTTATTATTGATTGGCTTAAACTGTAGATAACCTTTCTGAAGATTTTCAGTGAGAACAGGATATAATTCCTAGCATTATTAATAGCAGTCAAAATTGGCTTTAAAGCATTTCTTTTCCTGATAAAGAGACAGGAAATCCTGTTGGTTTTCCTATAATACAGAAGGGTGAGAATACTCTCAACAGCTGTGTTAGCCTGATCCTAAGTCCATGCAAGGCTCAGGTATGATTTTTTGGAAGAAGAAAAAAATAACTGAGTATGAGGAGGATGTAGATGGGATTAAAAATGCAGCATAAGTTAACTAACCTACTCTCTCAGAGAGCTGATTTTCTACACAAAGGAAAGTGTTTGACATATTTACCCAGAGTTCAGTGAAGGCTTTGACACAGTGCTACTAGAAAATGTAATTAGGACTCAGAAGACAGATAATAGAAGAACTGCAAGGTAGGTAAGGAGCTCAGTAAAGAAGACACAAAAGACATTAAACTTTCTTCAGGATTTGCCTTGGGATTGATGTAATATAATGTATTCAATAATGGCCAAGGCACAAAAATAGGAAGTACAGTAATTAAATGTGTTGATGTTGCCAAATAGGCAGGTATCAGTGAAGCAGAAGAGAGTAAGTGATAGGGAAA
>NW_009953300.1:248914-253205 GCF_000747805.2 Chaetura pelagica
GAAAGAGCTGGGTTATTCTGAAGACTGCACAAGTAGAAATCAAGTGGCATCTGGTGACTGCATGGTGCATAGTCATGCAGTTGGAGACTGGTAACAGACCAGCATGGCAAGCTGGAGGCTTATCTAGTGGCAGTGATTTCTTAAGAAGGAGAAAGAGCCCAGTTCTCCAATTGCAGGAGAATGTGGGGCCATCACTGTCTTTGTGGAAGGCAGTTGTGAACCTAGCACAGCTGAGTAGAGATTTCTGCTGGGGAGAGAAGTATTAAAGCCTCAGGAGTCCATGGTCTTCTGGTGCAGTTCTCTTTGCCTTTGTTCTAGGCAGGGTAACTGGGACTGACATGGAAAAGGCTGATGGAATGATGTGAAATGAGCGCTCAGTTTTGAGAGACCAAATAGTAGTTTTGCTGGTTTAGTCTGAGAACGGGAGCTGTTCATGTGGGTAGGACTGCTGTGCACAAATGCCTCAAAGCATAAACATCAGACATGAAGAGGAACCACTAAGGGCAATGCTGGTAAAAGAATAAATGGGAATAGTCACATCCTAAGTGAACACGGTCATTAAAAGAATTCAGTTTTTTTAGCAGCTGCTTATAGGAATACCAAGGTTTAAAGTGCTGTGCCATAAATTTATGTCTGAAAGGGTTACACATGACAGGGTTGCTATTGATTATACAACAGTGGGGACTTGCTGACCCCATCTGTGTTCTGTCAGCTGGTGATACCAAGTGAATCCTTTATGATGCTCTTGCCAAACACACCCCAAAGCCATTGTTCTAAGCACCAATAAGATTCTTACAGTTTTTGGATGAGGGGGCATTAGGTTTGGAGGTAGTTGTTAATAGGCTTTTTTCTCTTTTCCCCAGGATTTCCCACCAAGAATTCCTGTTTCCTTCACCTTTGAAAAACAGAAATCCATACTCCAAACACAATCTTCTGTCTTCTTTGTTCTCTTCGCAGAACCAAACTCTTCCTAGTAACTTCTAGTATATGGAGCTCTGCTTTGGCCCTTGCCTAGAAAATGACTGTTGTGGGCTGCTGCCTGTGGCACTTTTCTCCTTTGCTAAGGTGTGAGCAGCCAAGCACAGGTGCCACTGCACAGCTGTGAGAATGGTGCTCGGTGAGGATGGAAACATGGAGGAAGAGGCACAGTAGAGCTGGACAGCTTGCTAGGGCGTCATGCAGGTTGTGCAGAGTTGGGTAAAATACAGGTATGGTTGATACCATGGTAATACTGATGACTCATTATTTTGCATCCTATAGCATTACATCTCTTTTTCTGCATCTTTAGGCATCTCTGCTGTTGCCTTTGATTGCTTTAAAATAGTCAGGGTAAGGGGTCTTTTAAAAATAGTCAGGGGTAAGTTTGTAATTATCTCTCTACCTCTGCAGAATAATGTTTGGAACCTCTGGAGACAGAGACAAATGGCTTTATTGCCTTCATTTTTTCCTTTTTTGCCTTTATTTCAAGTCTTCTTTCTTCATGTGTGCTACAAATTGCTGATGGTGTTTCTTTGTTGCAGATAGATTTTAAAAACAATATTTATACAGGTCTATGAGGCAGTGATGCAAGATGATGGTTGAAGATATGTGAGTCAAGGAGAGACCAAAAAGCCACAGTGTAAAAGCTCTATGACACTTGGGGAGTCTCAAAGGATAACTGGCAGCAATCTGCATATGCAGATTCCTTATTCTGACATTGTTGAGGCAATCAGATGTGTCTCCTTCCCAATTTAAAAAAAATTAAGGCACCCTTTTTGATCAGCTTAAACTTGTTTACATCAGATCTGTGGAATCTGTCAGGGGAAGAAACTCTGGATAGAAAAAAAGCCTTATCTTTGTCTTTCGAAATTCCCTAGTTTCTGTAAAGGGAAAAAACAGCAAAGGGAACGTGGGAATCAGCTGGTCCCTTGTCCTGCTCCAAGTCAGGATCTGCACCACCTGCATCACTGTGGGCAGATGCTTGTCTAACCTGTTCTTGAAAGACCTTTGGTGTTGGAGGTTCCCATCCTTGCTGAACAGACTACTCAGAGCATCTCTACTTTTACTGCTGTATTCTTCCTTAGGATTGAGTGGAAATCTTCCTAGGAGAAATTTCAATCCATGATTTTTTGTACTGTGTGTACGGGGAGAGCTCTTCCCTGTATTTGCAGCAGCCTTTTGGGTATCTTAAGACTTATTTTCTCCTCTCTTTCTGGGCTTTACAGCTCTTGTCATAAACCATCTTGCTTTCTCCCACACGTATTTTCTCTGATGCACAGAGCCCTGAACCAAAGGACCGTCTGGTTGAGACAAAACAATTCTTACCACCACAGGACTACCTTGGAAGGGTTCCTCAGCAGTACTGGCAAAATTTAATTTTGCAGCCTCGGGAAAACATTGAGCTGGGACTGCTTGTACCCTGGAGGGAACAGCGGATGGGGAAGTGGCAGAGACAAAATGTGGAGGAGAAAGAGGATCTCGTTGTCACTGCTTATGCTGCCACCACGGGGATAAGTGGAGCAGCGTTCAGCTACTGGTCCGCTGTGGGCTTTTGTCTGCTTATTTTGTGTCAGTGTAGTACTGTTAACTCAGATTCAGTTTATGATCTGTTCTATCCCAACAAAACACCTCTTTCAGTCAGTTGTTCTCCATCGTCAATTTATGTAGTTGTTGATTTCTATCTTGAGGTGGAACCTTGCATTATTTCTGATTGAATTATGTTCTGTTTCTTCAAACCACATCTCCAGCTTCTCAGAATTTTAATTTTAATCATCTCTCCTAGCATACCTGTAACCCCTCCAAACCGTATGTTCCCAGGAAGTTTAATAAGCATGTTCTTCAGTTTTTTATCCATAGTGTTAATGATAATATTGAATAATTCTGAACTCAGGAACAAGTACTCATTTCTTTAGAATAGGCAGAGCCTCAATCTTGGGTTATTTTCTGTCTGCTTTTCAGTACATTTTCTAAGCCATGGTGCATCAATACCAAAATTGTTGAGAATATTTTAAGTTTTGGTGAACACAGAGCTGCTGACAAGTGAAAATTGGAGGAGAGAAACGATTCCTTTTTAAGGCAACCAGCACCTCCATGTACTTCAGTGACTTGCAGATCAAAAAAATGAAAGCATCTGCAAACTTATCTCCCCCAAACCAACTTGGTTAATATATTTTCTAACCTGTCATCTTAGTTTAACAATCTTAAAAGCTTGAATAATAGCACAGAAGTAAAAACAAACCACACCAACCCATGGGAGAAAAGGTGGTCTCTCAGAGCCCCAAGAGGGAAGGAGGAATGTCAACCTTTCCTTGAAATGAGATGGGCTGGGAATAGAGCATGAAGTGAGCTTGAAGGTGGGCAGTGGAGGTGTGGGGGGAGACCCCAGGTGTGCTCAGCCTCCAGGGCCTGGTGAAGAAGGACACAGGCATTTCAAAACGAGATCAGTGCCACCAGCATCTTCCAGTCCAGAAATGGCAGGAGTTGCCGGGATACTTGTAGCAGTTGGGGAACACTTGGGTTGAACCAGGTACGCTTAAGTACACGGGCACTTATTTTCTACACTTTCGTGAAACAAACCCCCACAAACATGTAGAAAAAACAGAAAAAGAAACAATTTAAAATAAAGTTGTATGATTTTCTTGTTAATTTGGGAGGAGACATAATTGCACTGTAACCATCACCTTTTTGTGCAAATGCATTGGGAAATAGTTTTCCTTGAGAGCATCGTGGTGAGTGGGAGAATCGCAGGAAATGTGTTTCATTCTCAACCAGGTGATGTTGGGCAAGTCAGTTCCATCCATTTGTACCTTATTTTCCATGTTGCAAAACAAAACAACTAGTTCTATTAATTTATTTTTTTAAATAGTCAGGGAATTGTAATAACAAAGTAAGACATTAATTTTATTACTACATTATTATTATTATTTTTTTTACTCATCCAGCCTATGGCTACAGTGAGTCTGCCATTTCTTAATTTTCAAGTGAATGACCTTGTAACTTAAATGTCCTTTTGAGGAAACCTCTTTATATCATGCCTGTTAAGAACATCCAGATAGAATACAGTATTAAATGGAAATTAACACTTTGCCATCTACCCTCCTGCTCCTGAAGGTGCTAAAGCAGCGATGGGAGCGACTGTAGCTTATTACTTTATCTACCACTGATGAGAAGCATAAAGGAGCCCAAGGCCCCCGCGCACCCCTTCCTGCCCGGGCTGCCGGGATGACAAAGGGCTGCGGCGGGGGTGGGCGCCGCGGGCTCGCAGCGCTGCCCGGGGCCCGCTCCGGCTTTGTCCTCCCCGCCAGCCGGGAGG
>NW_009953300.1:253697-254581 GCF_000747805.2 Chaetura pelagica
GCTGCTCGGGGCTGTTTTCCTGCAGCCGTCCCCCGCGTTGAGCCGTTCCCCGCAGGAGGGTGGCTGGTCGGTTCCCCTTAAGGAACGCGATGGCAGCACCTGCACAGGCCCGAGGCAGCAGCCGCGCTGCAGCAGGGCGGGCGCCGCTGGGAGGGCAGGGCGCTGTCACTGCGGCCTCCAGAAAGTGCATCTGGTCTTGCCAGGAGCAGGAGAAAGGGCTCATGAGGTGGGCGCGAACGTTTCTGTATGCTTCTGGCATCTGAAAAAAATTGCAGATGGAGGCGCAATGCCACCTTGCCGGGAATGCTGAGATACAGAATCATTCAGGGTGGAACAGGCTCTTAGGATCCAGCACAGCTGTTAAGGGTACCAAGCCATAGCAGTTTGGTTCCATGTTACCCGTACCTGGTACTTAAGGCACTGATAAGGCCACACCATTTTGCTTGGCATACCCACTCTGAGGGACTGAGGGGGATTCAATAGCAATGCTCACCCTTCCAAAATTTTTGATCCCTATGGTTGTTGCCGCACAGTAAAGCTTTGATTGGACTTGCCCTTAAAATACAGTGGAAGTTGCTGCCTTCATCCCCATGTACAAAAGGCCATGCGATCTCCATGGCTTGCTCTTCACTGCAGCTAACACAGTATCTCTGCTGTGCTTGTTTTTATTACTGGTTGAGAGCCGAAGTGTGTTTACTTGTTTCAGACCTGATTCAGTCTGTTTTCAGTCTTGCCAGAAAATTCACATCTCCTAGACAAGACTTCCAAGCAGAGGAATAGGATAAACCCCCGTGGTAACATCTTGTCTGTTGCTGCGTTGGGCAGAGGGGCAGCGCCAGCCCTGGGCAGCCGCAGCCGGGCTGTGTGAGGAGCCGGGTGCCCCA
>NW_009953300.1:254878-255247 GCF_000747805.2 Chaetura pelagica
CACCCCCCTCCCTGTTCCCAGCTTTCTGTCTCCTGCTGTTTCTCTCTTGTCCAAAGGGGTTAGTTCTCAGTCTCTCATGCTGGAAATGCTGCCAGTGAATGTTTCTGTGTGCTGCCTGCCAGCTCCCTAGGGAAAAGGCCTGGAAATGCAGTGCAGGAGGAGCAGTGGGAGCAAGGGAAAACCATTGTTTCTCACTGCTCGCCTGCTGTATTTTCTATTGGGGAAACGCTCCCTCTGAGGTGCTGAGTTTTATGTCATTGCTGAAGTTGCCCCCTCCCCCTTCCCCCCTGCCCCAGAATTTACCATCCCTTGGTGCAGAGGAGGAGAGGCTGCAGCACTGCTATGAAAAAGCTGGGCCGTGGTTTCAAT
>NW_009953300.1:257286-272041 GCF_000747805.2 Chaetura pelagica
CACCCCCCTCCCTGTTCCCAGCTTTCTGTCTCCTGCTGTTTCTCTCTTGTCCAAAGGGGTTAGTTCTCAGTCTCTCATGCTGGAAATGCTGCCAGTGAATGTTTCTGTGTGCTGCCTGCCAGCTCCCTAGGGAAAAGGCCTGGAAATGCAGTGCAGGAGGAGCAGTGGGAGCAAGGGAAAACCATTGTTTCTCACTGCTCGCCTGCTGTATTTTCTATTGGGGAAACGCTCCCTCTGAGGTGCCGAGTTTTATGTCATTGCTGAAGTTGCCCCCTCCCCCTTCCCCCCTGCCCCAGAATTTACCATCCCTTGGTGCAGAGGAGGAGAGGCTGCAGCACTGCTATGAAAAAGCTGAGACGTGTTTTCAATTTGCCTCCTGCTTATCTCTGCTGTTTGGACAGAGAGGTTTAAAAAGCTGGATTTTCTGTCCCTGCAGAGTAAACACACAGAACCCGGCAGCACAAACTATTTCTGGCTTATCAGTGGAGGAATGCAGCAGCTGAGGCTGAGAGCGAGTGGGCCGTCAGGAAGGCCCTGAAGGGGCCCCCTCCCCACTCCGCGCTATTAGAAGTGTGAGAGCCCAGCAGGACTCAGAGGGGAGAGTTGGAGAAAAAGGCAGAAAAGGGAAAGAAAGAGGAAGAGAGAGAGTGAGAGAGGCTGAGCAGACCCTGATGGCTACAGACGAAGTTACAGGAGGGGCTCGCAAAGCTACGAAAAGCAAACTTTTTGAGTTTCTGGTCCATGGGGTGGTGAGTCGGGAAAGTTAGTGAGCTGGCTGGCTCTGAATAGAGGGATGAGTGGAAACTGGAGGCTCTGTGCTGGGCTGGATCGGCTCCTGCAGTGTGCTCCTGGGGCGCTGGTAACTGCCTCGCCAGGAGAGCACCGGGGTCGGTAAAGCCCCAGAATATGCACTGATTCATTGATAATGTAGACTTGTGTCTGGGGGGATGTGTGTTGTGATTTTTGCTTTGATTCTCCATGAATGGTGAATAGCATGCTTTTGAGCCTGGTCATGGTGCAGAATCTGCACTGGATCTGACCCAAATGGGCTTGTAGGACACTTTGTTCTGTAATCAAACTTGTGTTTTGAAAAACAATTCTGATGAAAGCCTGATGAAGCCTTGTGGTGCTGCCTCTGGTTCTTGTCTCCAGTCTTGGCTCTTGTGTATCCTCTGGCTACTTAACAGGTGACTTTCAGGGGCTTGAAGAGATTAGCTCTGCAGATCTGTAACAGTCTATGGGAACTCACCCATGAGAGAATTTCAGGGTGCTGTGTTAAATTAAAACAATCCTTCAGACCTTTACGAATCTTCCAGCTTTTGTTTAAGAATCAGGTCTTCGATCTCCATTTAAGGGGAAGTGCTAACCCTGTTTTGCTGCCATTGGAAACGATGTTCCTTAAATGACTCTAGTGATTGAGAGCAGTCACCATTTATAACATTTGGTTTTCTTGTACTGATACACATTTAACAAAAATAAGACTGTTAAAGAGCCCTGAGGAATGCAGATGTTTGGCTACTGATAGTCCTGGGTGTTTTTGCTCTTGAGCATTCTGGCACCTCCTTGGACACCTTTTTTAAGACATCAGATGGGGGCTGTTGTGCAGATCATAGCAGTGGAGCTCACTGCAGGCTCCTCAGTTGTCTCTGTAATTCAGGCATAATCCAGATGTGTTGGAACTAGTGTGTGTCCTGCAGATCCTGGATGTGGTGGGACTTGCAAGGCTAAGGGCTTTCAGGTGGCATTCTGTCTTGGTGAGAACAGTGAAGAGCTGAGGTGGTGCCAGGGTAGAGGAGGAGTCTGCAAGATTGGTGGGTGCAGAGGGCTGGCTGGGGAGCAGGTGAGCAGTGGTTTTGGTGTGGACATATGGGTTCATTGAGGTGGTCTGGCCCAGGTTGGCTGTAGTTGGGCAGAACCGTAGGCAAGTTTGGAGGGGTGGGCGTAAGGGATGCTTTTGCCTTTTCCAAGGTTTCTGTTGGCATTTGCACACCAGTGGACTTCCTTTAGTATCAAAAAGAGTGTCAAAACCAGTTAGGGGTATTTGCTTCTTCCATGTCTATATGGACTTATGTAAAAGCGGCATACTGGCCTCTTCAGCATAGGAATCTTTAATTTACGCCAGAATGAATATAGCAGAACTAATTTCCATTACTTATTTGGATACTAGGAAAATCTGCCTTTTCTGCCCTGGGAGTTTTGGCACTAGTGGCATCTTGAATATCTGCATTTGTTTGTCCCCTACTTGTTAGCAAGGATGAGGCTTCTGGTCTGTGATTCTGTTGTCTGAACACCTCTCTTTTCCTCCATGATGATCTCCTTTAGTTCTGTTTTTCCTCCCCTGTTCTTTCCTTTAGTTTTTTCCTCATCTCAGGTTAATTTTGATCAAAACACAGGTTGGGGTAGTCTGCCTTCCATTACTTAAAAAAGATTTAAGAAGTCATGTCTTAATTTTGTCTCTTCAGGTCCTGAATTCTACCAAATCAGAGAATGTGCCATCCTAGCAATTACCTTGAGTTTACATATTGCTGACTGTTACTATCCATAGTGTGTCAGCACCTGAATTCATTCCTTGAAAAATCAAGTTACATAGCAAACTTTACTGGACTTCTTTGGAGTCAGATTCTGCTCTAATTTCAGGAAAAAATCTCTGCAAAGAACTTCTTAATATATATGTTTTTTTTCTCTAAGATAACATTTTTATTCATTTTTTTGCAGGCTTCTTTTTTTTCTTCTTATTTTTTTTTTTCCCTTGCCCAAAATTGCTGGAGGCACATAGAGGTAGAATGTTGTGAGAAATTGTTTTGCTATTGAACACTTAAATGAACAGGATAATTTTGCTGCATTTCCTAAGGGCAGTTAGCTTTTGGATTCACTTGACCTTTCTCGAAACATATGTTCCTTTGCTAAGGTCACTTTGCCCTTTGCTCTTCTGCACTTGATCTTGCCTTTGTTCTTTTCCATATTGCCAGCTTGGACAATGTCTTCTTCCTTGTGTGTCCCAGTCAAATAGGATATCTCTGAAAGGTGATACCACTTACAGGTCAAAAATCTCAAGTCATTCTCATCTGCTTGAGTTCATGATAGTTTGTTGCACCTCTGGTTAGCAGTTCTTCTTAAAAAAATTAAATTTCTTTTAGTTATTTACTTTTAAAATTATTTTATACATCTTGCACGTTATTTTTGTGAAAAGAGAGGATTTTTTCCCAAAGGTTTCATTCTTTACTTTGTCCTTATTTTTGTTCCTCTGTATTTTTAGCACCTTTATGGATAAATATGTCTTTAATCACCACATTTATGTTGATTTCTTTCTTTATTGACGCATTTTCTGCTGTCCAGTAGTACATTTCAGGCTGTCTTTATGACATGTCCCTCTGGGTGTCCAGCTATTGCCTTAAATTCTGTTGACCCAAACCAAGTTGTTCATTTTCCTGCAGGCCATTCCTCTGGACCCTGTTGTAGGCCTCTCTGCTGGCTGGATCCCTTCAACGGATGTTACCTTTGTCTCCTTTTTTTTGCCTTACTCAATCAGGTATCTTCCCCTATCACCTTGGGAAGGTCCATGGTGCAGATCTTGTCAAAGCTCTTGTCCAGATATCCGTCCTCTTGCGACTCAGTTGCTGCAATCTTCTCTTTGGTGCTTTGTCCTGTTGACCTTGACTGTGTCATCTTCACACAAGAAGCTGCTGAGAGGTTCGTTTTCTTGTCCTGTCGTTCTGACCTTTTTAATCAGCTGCTGTGTCCTTTTTCTGTTCCCACTTCATCTTCCTTCCAAAACCAATCTGTTTAACTTTTATATCTAAGATGCACCTATAAAGGTCTATGTCCCTTTCTTAACAAGTCATATTTGTATTTACAATATACTTGCTGTCAGTTCAAATCACCTTCTTTTTCCCATAGTGATCTTGTTCTTTGTCCTCTATGCTGGGCTTAGGAAGCTCTTCCTGTTAATGTAAGTCCTTATCCATATTTATTTTCTGCTAATACACCTTTTTTTTTGTAGCTCCTGCTAATCTGTACAGTTTAATATTAGTTATACATAAAGACTGCTAATTTATACAAACATATGTATCACTTCTGTGACTCCTTTGCTTATCATCATTCTTCTTTTTGTCTGGTTATCTACCTTTCAAATTTGGTCATAGAATTTTATTCAAAGTACAGCAACTGTATGATATGAAATGGTGTTTAGTACAGTGAAAGAGGGTTCTCAAAGCATGCCATCATGTCAACAAATATTTTAATATAGTGATAAATAACTTGTTGCCAGTGTTACAACAGACAGAAAGACAGGTCTGGTGCCCCAAAGATGTGTTTGGAGTGTCCAGTAGATTTATCAGTGATGTGGAAAAGGGGATAAGCAATGAATTTCATAAACACTTTTTGCATTGCCTCATAAGTTTCTGTGTTTTAAATGAACTGAGACCATTCAGGAGGAAGGCTGGGATGTCATTGTGGGTTGCCCAGTGTGTAGCAGCAACCGCTGCTGCTAAGAAAGCAAGGAAACTGGTAGCCTTACTAAGAAGAATACAGAAACAATTGTAAATCCATGACATGTACTTACAAGAATATTTTTCTGATTTTGGTCATCTGCAACAAGAAGAGTAAATTTGTAATGGGAAGTCTGTGAAGACTTCATCTATGAGAGAATGGGTGGGGTTTTTTATTTATAATACCTAAGGATGGAGACTGGTTAGGAAAGTTGTAAAATCTCTTGTCACTGGAGGCTATAGGCACTGGGTAGAGAAGTAAACATTTATCAGAGGATGGAAATAACTGGAGAGACTTCTTTGAGACAGGGAGGAGTTGGGTGACTTCAAGGACTCATATTTCAGTGTATTATAAAAATTATATTTGGATATAAATACAATTATTGCCAGAGCATAAATCAGCTCACATTAGAAGGTCTAGAAAAGAGCCTTATGTCCTGTGGGTTTGGGGCAGTTTGTTCCATGTCCCTGACACATGGCTGCGTGGAGTTCCCAGTGACACTGGCAGGGAACAGGTCCTGGAATGGAGTCACTGCTTTGCTGCATATGTTTTTCCTGGTCAAACAAGGAGGTGTTTGGGGTGAGGGTATGGCAGCCTGGAGAGACCAGGGGACCTCACCACAGTGAAGACATTGGTGGGGCAGGGACTTGCAGCAGCCTGGTGAGAGAACATGTGCAGCGCCGTGTGAGCGAGCTGCCCACAGAAACCCAGGGTTTGTCCTTTCCTAGCCCTGGGACTAATTGCCGGCTAACAGACACAGAAATGTTCACATAAAATTAAGGAAGGTAAATCATACTAATTCTAGCTAGGTCTTTAATAGAGAGCAGTGTCATTTAACTCTGTATGGGCTTGTTAAGCATATTTGGGTTGCTCATTGAGAAAACCTGGATTTGCTGATGAGTGTAGGTGCACAGATATAATTGATCTGAAAGGTGTTTGAATTGCTCTTCTATTTTTTTGAAAAAGAAATACTGTAGGAACATGTATCACATTGAATCATTTAACCCTGTCCCTACTTTCAGGGAGCAGCAGAAGACTGCATGGCAGTACAGGAGCAAGGCAAAAACCTAGTGATGCTTCATCCAAATGCTCTGCACCTTGTTGCTCTGGAGCTTTCTGACCCAAAGTTGCCTTCGATGTGTGTTGTACCTCTGTATGGATTTTGTTTATGTAGGTTAGTCCAGTTCTGTCTCCCTGAAGCTATATAAACTTCTAGCATTCATGGTGTGTTGTGTCAGGAATTTTTGCAGCTTATATTACATAAAGAAGTACCTGATCCTGCGAGCTGCTAGCTAGATTAATACTTGTAAGGGAAGCACCGGGAACTCTTTACAGCCTCCTCTCTCTCTCTCCATGCCAGTCAGGATGTTGCAGAGCTCATTTGTTCCCTCTCCTCTCCCAAAGCCATCCTCTTAACAGGGTCAAGAGGTGCATTCTGGTAGCTCTTCATGCAAAATCTGTTCCAGACATTCTGTCACACTAGTGAATGTGATCAGATCTATTAAAATCAGCAAGTTGATGGAACTCAAAGTGGTATGTAGGATTTGTTAGTTTCAATTCCAAAGATTATTATTTTTCTTGGTTGCATCCAAGTTCTTCATTTGAGGTTTGGTGTTTGATTATTCTGAGCTGTGAATGGACATAGAAGGGGGATCACTGAATTGCAACTCAAGTTAAAATTCACAGTTCTGTAAGTGTGATGTTTTCTAAGTCAAAGATTTTTGGATTGTCATGAACATTATTTAAAAATGTGTGGAACATTTAGGCCTTCATTCTAGGGTGTGAGAGCTTTTGGGAAATGGAGAAAGGCAAATACAGCCGACAAGCAAGAAGAACTGCAACACTGATGTTTCTGATTACTAAATCCCTAAAAGATTCACAGACATTAAAAAACCTCCTATGGGGTAACATCTGTAGTTACAGAGAGAAACCACCTACAGCCTCTTTCTTGTATTTCTCAAAGTCTATTCTGAACTAGCACATTCAGTGGGAAACCATTTGTGCAGTCAGAAGCCTGTTACCATCAGACCATATCAGTCTAATCCAAATTTCTGAGCTGTCCAGTGAACTTCTAGTGACCCATTCTGACCTCCAGACAGCATCTGGCATCTCCTCTTATGTTTATTCTGTATTGAAATACAGTAATGCCTTGACACAATATGTTGTCTTGCCAAGGCAGCTTCTATTTTTGGTTTTATAAATACATTAAAAAATACATTAAAATATATTTTTAATTTAAAAAAATAAATAAATGTATAATTGTTGCTGTTCTCAAAAGTGTCAGTGTCTCTGTTTCAGGGGAGCCGTGGCTGTTTGCTCCCTGTCCTGGGAGGTGGACAGGGCCTGTGTCTGTCAGGACAGGAGGTGCTGTAGGTGCCGCTCAAGGCTGTATTGCCTTGCAGCGATTCCCTGCCCTCAAGTCCCTTTCTGAGGCTCTTGTAGGTGTTTTTGCTTTGCTTTTCTTGACACTGTCTTGTCCTTTTGCCTGTCAGTTCTCCATACCTTTATCTGGTATGTCCAGACAGGAACCCTCTTGGTTTTTTTTATGCTTCACCATTTTGGTTACTATGATGTTGATGTCCCTGGAGAAGAGGGCACAGTAGAAAACACAGAAAAGCACCACTCCAATGTTGTCTAATTTCTGCCATCAGACAGGAGGAGTTCACTTGAAGAATGAAAAAAGGAAGAGGCAAGAGGCCATCCTGTGATGTGAGGTTCAGGCAGAGCAGAAAGCCAGATGTGGCTTGGGAGGCAGGGACACTGAGGTGGCAGCAGTGTTGGGGAGGTGGTGTCCCTGCTGCAGGGATGGGGTGCTCAGCTCCAGAGGGTACAGCCAGGGCAGGGATGGGCTGTGTGCAGAAAAGGGGACAATCACAGTTCTTCGGATCAGCACACACAAAGTGTTGGTTGTGTGTGTTTCTCTGCACCCTTTGCTGTTGGCCTTGCTCTGCCACTCTGCTTCTTGTTTCATCTTCTCAGAGCTGTGAGAGTGGTCCTTTCAGCTGAGGGCATCCTGTGCTCTTCCTCATTTTGTACGTCCCACAGTGGTTTTACCCCCTATGCAGTTAAGTGCTGAAGTGGTGCAAAAGAATACACGTGAATGGAATTGGGAGGAGAAAGGATGGATAGGAGTGTGAGTAAGAACAGAATTGGGCCCTGTGGAGAGTCCTGGGGTAGATATCTCCCAGGAAGGAGGATGAGTCAGTGCCATTTTGTGCTGCAGCCTTCGCCATGGGTGATACTTGTTCAGGACAGATTCTGTCCCTCTGAGGAAGAGAGAGGCAGATCCTAACCCACAGACAGGTGCAGCTCCGAGAGGTCTTTCAAAAGATGTAATGTCATAATAATACTCTCTAGTATCAAGACTTTTTTTTTTTTATGTCAGTATTATGAACAATTCAGTGTATTGTCTGTCACTGTCTTGTCTTGCACATGTTTTTAGGAACAAAATAAGCTTTTAGATAAGGCAAGGTACTGCTTGTGTGTTCTCCTTCTATAAAAGTTCTGGTATGGAAAGCATTTCTGTGTCTTGGAGTGTGGTGGGCTTGCAGCAGGGAGAGGACAGTTGGGCAGTGACTAATATTTTATCTATGGGTGATACCACAGATGGGAACATGAGAAGGGAGGCGAAGGAATGAGGTGCGGCAAGGGGTGAGACTGAATGTGTTTTTGCTGGAGCTGTCTCCTCTTTCTGTTTGTCCTTTCTCTACGTTTATTTTGATGCTTAGCAAAGGGAACTGAAGAAAGTTCAAAGGTGTCAGATTTAGACTGAGAGTAGATTTGGCTTGCTGACCTTGTTCTCCAGGCCTTATGGTGTCCTCTGTAGGAGCAGAGAAGTGGGCCTGCAGTCTGGTCCTCGTGGCTAGGCAGTTTCCAGGAGGGATGGGATGAACATGAGATGGCTGTGCCCAGGATCCTGTCTGCTCTGAATGACTGTGAAATGTCCGCAGCTGATTGACGGGCAACAGCAGGCCCAGTGCTCTGCTCTCTGCTGGAAGGAGGCCACAATGTGTAGACTGACAGACAACAGGGAGATTTTAAATACAAGCTCAAGTGACAAGCATTTTCTGGGCCATTTGTTTCTGCTGACTCTGCCTGGGTCAGAGGGTGGGGGTGAGTACGTGGGAACCGAGGGAGCTGCTCAGTTCCAGCCGTTTTCCTTCCTCCGTGTTTATGGGAGAGATGTTTCCAGCTCTGCACAAATCCTCAGTTTTGCCTGTTGCTGCCTCCTGCTGATGCTCTCTGCTCAGTGGGCAGCACAGTCGCTTCCTGTGTGAACACGTGCTGAATTCACCTGTTTGACTTCCTGCCCCAGCCCTCCTCTCTGCCCATACCAACTGCTGCCTTCAGTTCTTTGCTGATCAGTCTTTCCCCTCTGTCTTTTCCGGTTCCTTCGTGCACATTAGTCAGCACAAGGAGTATCTAAGACTTGTGATGATCAGGGAGTGCCCCAAGCTGGGACTTTGGGGACTACAGTGGATTTGGGTTGTTAATTTGGAGATGAAGGTCCAAATTATATTTAGAGTCATATATAATTAAATATTTTAATTTTATATTTAGAAATTATAAAAGGATGAGACAAAGATTAAATAAACTGTGTTTTAATTTTTTATTTTATTTTGGTTATTGCTGGAACAAAAAACGTTTTCATCCCACCCCCAGTGGACTGTGTTGCATACCCCCTGTGGTGCATGCACCTCAGTTTGGAGACCATGAGTATACTTCTCCCAAGCACTTTCTTGGTCTTTTACTGTAACTCAGAGAACTTTGGTAAGGTAACTCAGAGAAGTTTCTGAGCCAGATGTGTTTTGTGTGTCATTAGCATCCCCTGACTGACCACTTCGTGGCTAGACATCCCCTTTTGTTGGTCTGTGAGCCTGACTCCTCCTGGCTCCTCTGGAGGCCCCAGTGGATGTTCTGGAAGGGGCAGTGAACAGTCAATCCCCAGCTGCCCTCTCCAGGCCACTCATGACTTTGCAGAGCTCTAGCAACTGCCCTCTTAGGTTACCTTGCATTAACTCTTTCCAGGTGGAAAATCATAGTGTAGTTACTTTTACTTAAGTGAATGCAGTTCCTTCTGTGCCAATCTTTGTAGTTTTGTCAGATCTCTTCCATTACTGAGCTGCAGGCACCAGAACTGCACACAGCACTCAGCAGGTGGGCACAGCTCGGGCAGTGGTGCAAGGATGTTCTGTATTCTCTTCCTCGTCCTTCCTTTTCTTTATTGGCTTTTTTGGACCTCTAATAAGCAGTGAACTGATTTTTATTTTATTTCTCTGGAAGTCTGTTTCAAATCCAAGATCTTGCTTCTGTTGGGCAGCAGTCAGCTCAGAGCCCATTGTTTTGTATCTGATGATTGAATTGTTTTTCCCGTGTGATTCACTTCAATATGTATTTAAATCCATTTCCATCTTCTTTCTAGGTGTTCATTCTGTCTCACTAAGTCCTTCTGCAGTTCTTAGAAGCTGGGCTTCATCCTTGCCAGCTTGAATAACTTAGCATTACCAACAAACTTTTCACTTTCTTGCTTTTTTGTCTTTCCTTTTTTTTCCCCAGGTTGCTTATGCATATGCTGAAAAGTGTGAATCCTAGCAAAACTGTTCACATGCCTTCCTTTTATTTTCAGAACCAATTACTTTTACTTCATTTCTATCCTTTAACAAACTATTTACCCATAATGGATGCCACTGCTTCTTGGTTTCCTTAGAAGAATTTGTAGACGGATTTGACTTTCAAAAGACTTTTGTGTATGATTGTTCTTACTCACTTACTGGTTCAAATGCTTTTACAGTGTATGTGTATTTGTATTTTCACATATACATAGACATATAATAAACATCTTGATAATTACTAGAATGAAACTAAGCTCCCCATTTTAAATTGCATTTTACATTTGGTAATTATTTTACCATTGTTTTGCCTTGATGACTGTAAATTTTTAGGATTTAGAATTGAGTTTACAGTATGTCTTATACAGCATTAAGATTCTGATTTGACCCAAAGTATCTCTCCAGAGCACCCTGAAGTCAACATGTCAGGACTTCAGAATGCCTACAGGGGCTGCTGACAAACTACCATATTTCTTTTATTTTTAATTTTTTTGTTTAATTTTAGAGGCTTGATCACTTACATGACCTTTCCTTAAAGGATTCTAGTTGCTTTATGAACATACACTGCTTTTCAGTGTAGGTGAACGAGAGGACTCTTAATGAAAATGCTTTATTGTCGTGTTCTCATAGTTCACCTTTGCTTGTCCCAGTCTCCCTGCTGCTCCAAGCAGCCTAGTCAGTGCACAGGCTACATACAGCTCTGCAGATGTGAGCTGGCCTGGAGCTGTGATTAGCAGGTTGCACTCTGTGCAGGTGCCATGGGGCTTTTTCTTCGGTCTGAAGGTAGAGCTTTCTGCTGTCAGCTGGACCGGATTTGTCACTGACCGCTGAGTGTTCTCCTAAGACTAGTACTTTTCATCCCTGTTTCTTGTCTGCTTTGTCATTGAATTCCTCCTTTCGATGTCCAGGAAGTAGCAGTCCAGAGCTCATGTGCTCTGTGCTGCCGCTTTGTGTTTATCAGGATGGTGACAACATTGAACATGCTGGAGCTGGAGTCTGATTTTGTATAAATGTTTTTGCAGCCGAAGAAAAGGGGACTAAACTGGCTCTTCTTTCTGTTCTGCTTCTTCTCCAGCGACCTGGGATGCCATCAGGAGCTCGAATGCCCCATCAGGGGGCTCCCATGGGTCCCCCAGGTGCCCCGTACGTTGGCAGCCCCTCTGTGCTCCTGGGGCTGCCCCAGCCCGTGCTGGAGACCAGCAGGAAGCGTGCGGCGCCGCAGCAGGTGCAGCAGCAGCAGGTGCAGCAGCAGGTGCAGCAGCAGCAGCAGCAGCAGCATCCAGCCACCCAGAGCAGGACCAGGAGGTGAGTGTGCCAGAAAGAAAACGGGAGGGCAGCTTGAGGAACTTTTAGCACTAGGTAGGACCTATAAGATCAAATGAGACAGAAGATGGGCATGTTGTCAGTTTCTTAAAGCAGGAGAAACATTGGTAAATTTTACTCTTTACTTTGTGAATGGTCTTGAACAAACTAACCTCTACTCATGCCTGGTTTTGCAGTCACAATGCTTTTGCCTCACAGGTTTATTGGGCTATAAATCTGGCCATTATATTTAGTCTTTAAAGTTAATGAACAGTTCTTTCCTAATATACTCTGCTCTGTGTAGTTTCTTTGATCTCTGACTGGCTAACAAAATGGTTTGTGAGTGAGACGAGTTGAAAAAATTTTTGTTGGTCACATGAATACTTGTGCTATTGTCACTCAGGAGAGTGGTCATAAAACTTGGAATTGTTGCATATGAAGTTGCATTCCTGCATATGAAGTAAAGAGGTATGCATAGGAAAGAATTTAATAGAATTAAAGGGATTTTTTTAAAGGGAAGTTTCTTTTTAAAATATGCCCTCTTTGTACATTGCTGAATGCATTCTCTCCTGAGTAACAGTTCACTAATTTCTTTTTGCAACTTACTTGATCTCAGCAGTCGTGAATTCTAGGTGTGAGCCAGTTCCTGATAAAAACGTAGGGTGCAGCCATCTGGGTGGTCTGCCTTTTGCAGAATCCCTATGGGTCTGTATAGAGATTGGGTGTTCTGGTGGGGTCACTGTGTCAGGTTGGAGGTAAAGCATGACTCTCTAAGCTCAGTGCTTCAGAAGCCCTGCTCTGTCCAGGTTATATGCCTTGGATCAGAAAGCCAGACTTGGGAATGCTAGTATCTGGGATGCATCTGGAAAGTACTCCAATCCTGAGTGTTCTAATTGAGTGAGATTGAATAAGACTGAACACAGAAGGAATGTGTGTGAATGCAGCACCGTGTGGGTTGTGGAGCCCTGGCCCAGCACTGGCCAAAAGGCGCCTTCCACAGTACCTCCCAGGAGGGTTGCCAGGAGCTACCCAAAATAGGGCCTATGGTAGGTAAACCTGAAAAATTGCCACTGCTGGATAATTAAGATAAACTTTATTCACTAACTGGTTTACAGACATCATTTGAAATAATGTTTTCCAAAAGTCAGTGGCCTAACTCACAGAAGGAAGCAGTTCCCCATCCTCAGTTCTTCATTTCAGTGCTTCTAGTTTTGAACCCAGCAGTAATCTCTGCTGTAGGGAGACAAGCTCACACCAGTGCTTCCTAGGTACTGCCATGCCTTCCCTCCAGATAATGTGTTGAATGTTTTCCCCCTGTTCATTTTCACCTCTCTGTTTCCCATTTAAATTTTTCTGTTTTTTTCAGGCCAACTTTTCTGACATCTTGGGTCCAATTCTGAGAGTAATTGAGTTTTATGTTTTATGGCACAAATGGGCCAAGAAGGTATATTGTCCTTTTTGGCACGTTTGATGGAGACAAAACTCTCAATTTCTTTAATACTCTTGGACAACTGGTTGAGACCCAAGTTGTTGGGGTTTTAGTTTGTTACTTGCTTTTTAGCTGCAAGCCTTTGGGGCTGTTGCAGATGCATGTGTATCCCATTTCCCTTTGGGAGGATGGAGCTTGCTTGGACATTACTTCCAGATTGTGTGAAGTGTTTTGGTGCAGATTTGATTTTAGGAGCTGTGGAAGGTGTTGGAGGTTTATGCCATATAACAATCTGTTATCCCTACACTTTCAAAAAGGGACCCTGTTCACCCGCGGAGCTGGGTGTGACTGGGTGGGTGAATTTTCTGCCCCAGAGGAAGGATGTAGTTTTCACCTCTGGGCACAAAGAGTTCCTCAGGCTTGGCCTTTATGGGGAAGAATCTAAGAACCTGGTATTTCAGGCCAGGCTTATTAGAAAACGTAGGAAGGGAGTAGGCCACATTGATGTGTATGGAAGCAGCTTTTACGTGGACATGGGTGGTGACAGATCTCCTGTATGAAAAGAGTGAGAAGAGGCATCCTTGTGACGTGGCAGAGCAGCAGCAGGCAGTTCCCTTTCTCCCATTTGTCTGTCACAGGTGGAGTGATTAACCTCCTGCCTAAGATAAAGGCCTCACAAATTATAGGGCTGAAGAATAAGGCCTGAATTCCCACTTGACCCTGTTAGAGCGAGCTAGGTGACAGGTTTGGTGAGCACAAACAGTTCTTGGAGTCTGAAGATTTCAAAAGACAACGTATTTGGCAGTCTTCCTGACAGTACCGCTTCTTAGGCACATATATATTTGTGTGTCTGTAACAAGGACTACTATGTTTTTAAAAGCATAGATAGATAAATGTCCTTATGTTTGGGTCTGGAAACATGAGGTATATACAGTGCAGGCACATGTGTCTTCCTACATGTGCATTCATAAAGATGAACACGTATTGTATGATTCTATGGTCTGGTGGGAGGTGTCCCTGCCCATGCAGGGGGGGTTGGAACTAGATTATCGTAAAGGTCCCTTCCAACCCAAACAGTTCTGTGATTCTCTAATACGGAAACAAACCTGCTTACCTTTGTATATCACTGATGCAAATACATTACAATAAGACAAATATATGTAGTAGGGATGCTGTGTATGTGCGATGGGTTTCATACATCATATGCAATACACATACATATGTGCATTTCCATCAGCACTCAGTTTTGGGCACGAATGAATGCATGTCATCTGTTTGGACAAGTTCATGCTCTGTTTAGTAGCACTGAGCCCCTGAGGTGTGCAGGGCACTGGTGTGTCCGTGCAGACCTCACACCTGCTCCCTGTCCTCCTGCCTGTGTTCTGTGTCTCTAGGCAGCACGTGCACACGCACTTGCATACATTGCTGCCCTGTACCACAGAGGATGCTGTGATCAAAGAACTTGCACACTTCTTTCCAAGATGCATAACAGACAGCCTGATTTGTTCTTTGCTAACTACCTCCCCAGGCTGCTGAGAGAAGGGGTCCTAGGGCCTGGGCATGGGTGAGACCCTTTTGCTGATGCATGCACAGCTGTGCACCAGCATGTGGAGATGTCAGGATAATTTAGCAGGTGGCCTCGTTACTCCTAGATCTGTCACCATGGTAACGTGTTTTTTTCTTTAAAAAATGTACAGTGCCAAGAGGAGGAAGATGGCTGACAAAATTCTCCCTCAGAGGGTGAGTCGCTTTCATTTCCTATTCCCTTCACAATCAGTTCAGCATCTTAGTGTAATTAGAGGGATTTTAGAAAATACTTTCACTTTTTGTTTAAAAATCTAATTAAAAAGTAAGTAGGCAGTGGGTGAAAGTCTGGAGCGCCAGGCTGGGGCTGGGGCCGGGGCTGGGGCCGGAGCCCCCCGCCCGG
>NW_009953300.1:272092-288758 GCF_000747805.2 Chaetura pelagica
GGCTGGGTTAGCCGAGCCAGCACTGCCCCTTGCTGGATGGATAGTGGTGCTGGGCCCTCTGCCTCTCCAGGGGGCTTGTGATCCATTCTCCAGGCTGGCCACGAGCAGGCTGAGGGCACAGCTGTGCCTGTAGGAGGTGGGCTCGTTCTCAGTTCTTCCTGGCCCAGGAGAGCTGCCAGGTTCTAATTTCTGTGGTTGTGTCCTGGTAGGACTGAAGTGAACCCATTTAAGTAACTGAGATCAAGGGGCCTACGCTGTCCAGAGAGTTATTAATTCTCCTGTCCCAGGGGATATGTCTAGCTTTTAGTGTATCTCTATGCTTGATCCTCAGTGCTTAAATCTTCTACTTCCTTTTTAAACATTGGAAATTCTCTATGCTCCCCTTCTCTTTTATTATTCCCAGACTTTTCCTTTCCTATACCCTCATCATTGCAATTCCCCCAAAGCCTACTTGTCCCAAAAGGCAAGCTTCCTTAGTCTTCAAAACACACACCCTTGTCGCATCCTCGTCCCAGTTTCTTTGGATTCTGTTGCTTTTTCTGGGTGCAGAATCCCTTTGACAGCTGTGTAGATCTCCAGGTCCTTTCCAAGTCTACCTCTCCACTGCTAGTGGAAACTCAAACTTGCTGGCAGCCTCCACATTCCCTTATGTGACATTCCATGGATACCCAGCCAGCCACCAGAGGAGGTGAGCCCCTGTGGGTACTCTGATGTCACACTAAGACTTCTTTTCTCATAACTCCTACCACGCTCTGAAAGCACAGCCTCTCATAGGTTGGCCCTTAGTTCTCTCATGCTGCTGTCTTGAAAGGACAGAGCTGCCATGAAATCCAGACCTTTGAACTACTTGCAGCCTCCATGGGGTGTGTGTTTAAGCCTTGTTCCTGCTCTGCTTGGAGTCTGTACTTGGAATGAAAGCTACATTCCTTCTGCTGTCAGTTCTGTCTGTCCCACACAAGTTATTTCACAGACAACTATACATCCTGTGTGGTGAGGCTATCACTTTAAATATATCTGCCCATTTCAAGACCTTTGTTTCTTTCTTTCCTCTTTCTTTCCTCTTTCTTTCCTCTTTCTTTCCTCTTTCTTTCCTCTTTCTTTCCTCTTTCTTTCCTCTTTCTTTCCTCTTTCTTTCCTCTTTCTTTCCTCTTTCTCTCTTTCTCTCTTTCTCGCTTTCTGTCTCTTTCTGTCTCTCTCTTTCTCTCTCTCTTTTTCTCTCCCTCTCTTTCTCTCTCTCTTTCTCGCTTCCTTTCCTTTTCGTCTTTACAAGGTGAAAAGGTCTTAGAGCAGAGTTAACCAAATGTTTTTGTGCCTCAGTTTATCACATCCATAATTCATTAATAGGTAGCCTTTTCAAGTATGTCAAAAAGCTGTGCAGATGCTAGAACCTTTCAGAACCATGCTGTCACCACGTCTTCTTGCCTTTCTGGCTGTCAGCCAATAATTTTAACTGATGGAGTGATAAGGCAACACAAATCGCTAGAGCCCTGCCTGCAGGGGAGGTTTTATCAGTGTAGCTGGAGTGCTGGTATCTATGACACAACATTGTGTCTGGAGTAAGGTGCTCCACCAGGCTGCAGTTACTGCATCAGGACCTCCCTGAGGACACCCTTCATGGGGTGGGAAAATGCTGTGTGCATCCATGTCCTGTCAGCTAGAAGATCTGCACTGATTGCTGGCTGTGGAATGAACACAAAGCATGGGGTAAAACTTCCAACTTTCCAGAGCTGCTGCTGGAGTGGTTTCCAGCCAGTCAGCATCTGTTACCCACAGACTTTTTGCAGACTCTTGCTTGTATTTTCTGGGAACTATGAAGGGGAGAGGGGAAGATATTAAATACATATGACTCTTGAAAACCAACCAGTGATGACGGAGCTGGGCTCTCAATGTCACTTGCTGTGACAGCAAGCCAGGCTCTTGGCACAGGTAACCTGCCTTTGGGCTTCAGGTCTCACCATGCCTGTGCTGCTGGGGCGTACAGCTTATTGGGCAGGGCTGCTCCCCTGCTCCAGTCCAGCTGTTTGATAAGGATTTCATTTTCCATGGATATAATTATATGAGAAAGTTCAGCCTAGCAAACTACTAAATGTAGGAAGAGAGGATTATGGAACTGCAGGGGAGCTCCTGGCATAGCTAGTCATGGAGGCCAGGGCACAGCTGCCACCTCAAGACTAGCTGGGGTCCTGACTTTGAAGATCCTTTAGCTCCAGCTGCCTTTTTTGTTTGTTTTTGCTAGGCTCAGCAGGGCAAGTGCATGGAGTTTGCCAAGTAAGATGGACTCTCCACTGCTCTAATCCTCACCATCCTTCGTTACATCTATTCTGGGTTAAATTCACCTCTTTTGAACCTCTTTACATCTACCTCTCAGGAGACCTTAAGTATACACAGTATTACAGATTACCAGTTTCACCAGTGCTTGAATGCCACTAGTGCATTTTTATCTGTACTGAAATAGCTATTGATGCAGATTTGGATCACATTTTATTTTTTATGGCCTTACCACATTGATAGAAAATGTAGTCATTCTGTGATTGACTGATAACCACATGTATTTCTACTTTCTACTGTTTGCAACTGATGAATTCCCATATTAGAGTAGGAATTACGGATATAGATTCTGAGGAACATGATCCTGTGCTTTGTTATGCTATATTTCATCCCTTTACACAGTTCTCACTTTCTTACATTCTCTGTACTGTCCCCTGCCTTGTATTGACAGTGCCACCTAAATTTGTCATTACAAAGTTTTGTTAGCATACTTTTTGTGCTGGACCTATCAATGACAATATCTAAATAGAATCAGTTTCAAAAGTTGTCCACAAGGTACTTCTGCTTAATACTTTTTTCTGCGACAGTTCCTTTACCATGTATTACTCTCGTCTTTTTCAGTTTTAAATAGTGGTTCCCTTTATGACCGTGTCTCAGATGCTTTACTTAAAAGCAGGTCGACTGGATCTACTGCATCTCTTTTGTCTAAAATGCAATTTTAATTAGAAGAAAGGCTTGGTTAAGCCCAGGCTTAGCATTTTTTATAGTGTATTCAACATCAACTCAAGTTCTGTGCAGCAGGCTGGATCCTTCCCCTCTGGGTCCCACTACTGAATTGCTTTTACTGAAACTTTATAAGTAACTTACAAGGATTCCTTTTAGTCCTGCTTCATAAATTAGACCTATAGCCTTCCTCTGTGCATTTAAAAATTCAAATAAAAACAGTGCAGAGCTGAGGCTCTTAGACTTGCTGCATCTGTCTGGCCACAGATGCTCATAACTGATTACAAGGAGGGTTGGTGAATCCAGCTCAGCTGGTGCTTGTACTGTTGCAGGATCTTTGCATTTTGAATGGTATCTGCACGTGGCCATAAGTCAGAGTGACACAGGGTATAATTGCCTGGGCTGTGTTACTGAACTGCATTACTGGCTCTGTGTGCCCATCAGAAATCCTCTCTGAAACATAGTCTCTTGGGAATCAAGGCTCACAAGGTGGCACAGAGTTCCAGTTTCTAAGGAGTGCGGGCATGAGCTTTCCTGCTTTGGCCATGGTAGAAGCCTCAACATAGAGACACTTTTGTCAATAATCTCTGGGGTCAAGTTTCCTAGCAGGGAAAGTGCCCAGAAGCTGATAAGTCAGACTTCAGTTATGCCACTTGTGATATAAAAATATTAGCTCTGAACACTGTTTTTCGAATGCGTAGGTTGTGAGCATCTGCTGTGGGCAGTAAAATATTAGCTCAGGATCTAATTGAGCTTGTCAGACTTGGGGGGACAAGAGGTCTTGGCTTGTATTACCTCTCTCAAAGATGGAAATTATAGACTAACCTAATTATCAGGAAGTTGCCCAGTGTCTGATGATTTATTTTGAAAAAAATAAAATTGCTGAAACTGTTTTGTTTGTCCTGCTCACGTAGTGAAGAATGCAGCTGCAATTGTTATTTCCTCCCTGACATGGATCAAATTCTGGTTTTATTTTTTTCTGGGACATTAAACTCTCACCTGGAAAGAAAACTCAATCTGAAGGGCACCCTTTTCTTTGTTGGGTTTTTTTAAGCCATCTCTAAACTAAAATTAAGTTTTGAAGGTGACAGCACAGTGGCTCTCTGCTGTGGACAATCTGCCTGACCAAGAAGGAGACAAAGCCTTTCTTAGCCATCTGGAGGAAGCCCCATGGCTGCAGGCCCTTGTGCTCATGGGCAACTTTAACCACGCCGACTTCTGGTGGGAGGGCAGGAGCACTGAGCACAAGCACTCAGGAGGTTCCTGGACTGGATTAATGAGCATTTCTTGACATAGATGATCAACAAGCCAATAAGGGAGGGTGCTCTGCTGGACCTGTTCCTCACAAAGAAGGAAGAACTGGTTAGAACTGGTTAGGGATGTGAAGCCTAAGGGCAGCCCTGGGTGCAGCAACCGTGAGATGACAGAGTTTATGATTCTGAGCAAACAAGACCTGGATTTCAGGGAGCAGGTTTTGCCTTGTTCAGGGATCAGCCTGGAAGGATCCTATGGGACAGTGGGGATCCGTGGAAGACAAAGGGGCTCAGGGAAGCTGACTGAAATTCAAGGACAACCTCTTGAAAGAACAGGGGAATGGTGAGACCAATGTGCACAAAGTTGAGCAGGCCTGGCAGGAGGCCAGCAGGCTTAAGCAGAGAATTGCAGACTGGCCTCAAATGCAAAGAGTGAGTGCATGAAGTGTAAGCAGGGATGGTCTACCCAGCAGGAACAAGACAGTGGTGCCCAGGCATGCAAGAGTGGCATTAGGGAGGTCAAAGTTCAGCTGGAATTGAACCTAGCAATGGACATGATGGGCACCAAGAAAGCCTTCTGCAAGTGGATCAGCAGCAGAAGAAGCAGACTAAGGAAGACCTAGGCTGGGTCGGCTGCTCATGTCGGGAGCCATGGAAAGGCTGAGGCACTTGGTGTTGTCTTTGCCTTCCTTTCTCCTGGTAAATCCTGTCCTCAGGCCTCCCAGGCCCCTGATCCTGTGTCAGATCAGGGAGCATGACTGCTCGGAGGACCTGGACAAGCTGCATGGGACAGCAGTTTAACAAAGGCAAATACAAAGTTCTGCTCCTGGGATTGAATGACACCTTGCAGTGGTCCAGGGAAAAAGCAGTTTTGCAGGAGGGGATGTGGAGTTTCCCATGGACAGCAAGTGGAGAATGAGCCTGTAAGGTAAAGCAGCTGAAACAAAGGTCAACTGCAGAATGGGTGCTATTAGCATCAGTGTTGCCATCAAGTCAAGGGAAGAGACTATTCCTTGCTATGCCACACCTGTAAAACTGCATCTGGACTTCTGGGCATGAGCAACAGTTGTTTCTTAGTTCTGCCTCTCTCATACCTTCTCCCATGGCATCTGTTCAGCCCAGGTGAAGCTGTATGTGTCCTGCAGGACATGTGTCGTGCAGGCCAGACGGCTTCAGCCTGTCACTTCTGTATTGGACTCAGCAGAGGCATGGGCATAACAGTACTCCTCTTCCCATCTCCTGCTCACAGTGTTCCTCAGAGGTTCTGTTTCGCAGGAACAACCACCACTCACTTCTTTCCTTGGTAATATTACTTCTGCTCCATCGGTAATGACCATCCTTTTCTTTTAGATAACTAAATTATCATACACTCAGAGCAGTTGTTTCCTGTAGAAGATTGACACTTCTATTTCAAACCATTGTTAAATGATAAGATAAATGTTGCTTTCAGGTGCAAATGCAGAAGCAGGAACACAGTGGGCACATATCAGATCAAGCATTAACTCCCTGTTACAATTCAGATCTGTTACCAAGTGTTAGTAGTTCAGCTTTGTACCACTGGGCCTTGCAAGTGACTCGAAGTCCTGCTTTCTGCAGCAGGAACTCTGGCCATTTTGACAGAAACCTGCAGCTGATCTTGGTCCATGTTTTGAGCAGAATCTGCTACTTTCAGGTCTGAAATGGTAGCCTCAGGTGTGAAGGAAGGACCACCTCTTCCAGAATTGTTCTTCTCCAGCCATGATATTGGCCAAGCAAAAGATGTCTCTGACAAGCTTACCTCTCCCGTAGCCTGAGGTACTTCCATCTGGTACAGGACCACTGTTAATTTATTTTGAATTGAGGATTACAAAATGTGGATTATTCCTGACTTGTTTGGTAATGACAAATCAGCCATTCCTGGTGGCTAGTGCCAGGTCTGGAGGAATGACAAAGATGAACCATAGATCATAATTTATTGTTTTCAGAGGTCTTAAGGTTCGTTGTTCTGGAAGGGTGAATGTGATTGGTACACATAGTGTATAAAAAAGTTTGCTTGAGTAGCCCAGCTTTATGGAGAGCTACATGGCTGCTCCATCCTCATTTACTTTCAGTCAATGTTAGTGTCCTCTATAGCTCTTGATTTGGAGACATCCTTGAATACACTTAGAGGATATTGGATAGACTAGCATTTCTCTTGATTCCTTTGGAACCCTCCTGAGAGGAATTGTAAGCCTTGTTTGCATGTCTGCTTATGATTCAAAGAGATTACTTGTACATTTTACTTCCAATGTGTGTAGTACATGTAACATGTATTTGCAGTTGCATAGAGTAAAATAAAAATGAACTGTAGTTTAGTCTCTAAAACATACAGGCTGAAAGTGACCTCTTAGTCCTCAAACGATTCACTGAATTTCAGGCAAAACCATAATTTGGGTAGACAACTGTTTAAGCCCCAGCAATCACAGAATAATTTGGATCAGAAGGATCTTTGGAAGTCATAGAGATGAACTGCTACACAAAACATGTTCAAATTACATTGGGTTGCTCAGGACCCTGTCCAGTCAGGTTGTGAATACCTCCAACCAAGGGTGGACATCCCACAGCATCTTTTAGCACCCCATTCCAATGTTTTGGTACAATCATGGTATAAATAAAAAGTAAGTTCCTTATACTGAGTCAATTGCCCATGTTGCAGTGACTTTTTGTTGCCTCTCATCCTACTGTTAGGCACCTGTGTCAAGAAATGCTCATTAATCCAGTCTAGGAACCTCCTGGGTGCTCATGCCCAGTGTTCCTGCCTTCCAAGCAGAAGTTGGGGTGGTTAAAGTTGCCCATGAGCACAAGGGCCTGCAGCCATGGGGCTTCCTCCAGATGGCTAAGAAAGGCTTTGTCTCCTTCCTGATGGGGTGGTCTGTAGATGCCCTAGCAGTGTCCTTTGTTCCAGTACACCTCTCAGCATTTGGGTGAAGCCGTCCTTGTGCAGTCTCCAAAGCTGCCGTGCTGTGCTGGTCCCAGCACTGCCCCGTGGTGCTTTTCACATCCCAGAGGTGGGAGTGTTGCAGCTCTTCACTGCTTTCTGAAGCCTTGCATATTTGTTCACAGGCATGTGTGGCGGGACCTCCCCCATTGTGCTGCTTTCACAAGGAAATTGTGAAAGCCTTTCAATCACTGTTCCCTGCACACTGTCCTCATGGCCTTCACACTTATTATTTTTCCATTCTTTTGTCACCATCAGTAAGTTAAGTCCATGGAAATCAGGGATCAGAACACATAATTTAACAATAATCTGTTCTTAGTAATTTTTTAACTTTTGAAACTTTTAAATTTCTACAATAGGGGAAAAAAACTAGCCTCTAGAAAGACACTATCTTACTAATGTTAATAATAACCTATTACAGTTATCCGTTTCATTCTAAGATAAGGTTTAACATACATGCTTCAAAACCTCAGATGCTGCTGCTAGGTGCTTTTTGTAATTTCTTGAAATAGGTAAAGGCCAGAATGGAGAACTCAGGTAATGAAATACTCTTTACTCTTTTATAGCTAGAACTTTTGTAGAAGAAGAGAGGAGACTTGCATAGAGCTATGAACTTCTCTGGGTAAACCATACAAGAAGAAGAAATTAGGCTGCAACAGATCCTTATCACAGGAACACCAGGATAACTGGGGTTCAGTTACCTATGAAGAAAAATGAAAAATTAATTACATACTGCAGGCTGGAACGTTAGAGTGCTTTGGAGTGTAAGAATACCTTGATCTTTTTGAGCTAAGATGTACCAGAAACAAATAAACTCTTGATTTTGATGTGATACTTCTGAAGCTCCCCTTTAATTTTCCTGTCACTCTTGAAGGGAAATAAGGAAAGAGTATGAAATTGGAACATTATCGTGCCTCCAAAAGATTATTCCAATAGTAGGGTGAGAAAGCAAAAGACTGTAAGAGCCAAAACTGACCTGAGTGGGCCTTTGATCTAGCCCAGCATCCTGTCTGCATTGTGGCCATAACACAAACCTGAAGAGGAGTACAAACACAGGCAAGTACAGTTCTTCTCCCAAACTGCATCATTTACAGGCCAAGGAATTATATGCAGTGTTATCTTTCCTGGCTGATTTTAAAGTGTTTATTCTTTCTTAACATCTTATAATGCTAAAGATCAGTTTGGTTACAGGAATGGAATAGGAAGTATCTTTTCACTTTCATGTGGTAGTAGATGTAAAAGTGTGGAATATAAATATTTATTGAAGATCACTGCTCTTTCTAGAAACTTACTAGAAATTTCATTAGATCTTGGGTCCAGTAGTCTGCAAACCAGCTGGAAAGGCTGTGTCAGAGCTGTAGATAGCCTTTATCTTGAGGGCTGTGAAGGCCAGCTCCCTGCTCCATCATGTGCCCAGCAGTCCATGAACTGATTGTTCTGGAACTTGGAGTTAAAAGACTGAAGCTGTGTTTTGGATCCAGGATTTTTAATTTACTGCAGTATACCATGATTAATTTCCCCTGTGTGGAAGGAATTGAGGAATCTTTTCTTTTTTGTGGGATGGGATAAAAGCATTGGGGTATTTTGTTGGTCCAAAGATGTGTATTGACTGTGTGGAGGAAGTGTTGCCTAGCTGTCTTTATTCTGCAAGCTGTCTGGCAACTCCCTCATGTTTCCAGGGTAATGCTTGCTCTTTGTGCTCTTAAAAACATTAATGTTCTTTAATTATTCTGCTGATACTAAGACTCAAGCAGTTAAAAACATAATGGTTCCACTGGAGCTGAGCAGAGTTTTTGGCTCCATGATTTCTGCTTCTCCAAAGTGGCAGTCCAACAGGTGTTCTAGCATCTCAAAACAAACAAATAAATAAGGTTGAAAGGGACATTTTTTGATAGTCTTGATCAGTCTAAATACAGATGGGAGAAATTGTTCCTTTTCAACCTGGAATAGAAAAATATTAAGAAGAGGATGATAAAAAAAACCTGTAAAATGAATGACCAGTATGGAGAAGGTGCACAGGGAGTGCCTGCCCACTGCTGCTCCAGTTAAGCAGGAAGATGGCATCAAATGAAGGTGACAGCTGGCAGGTTGGAAAGGAGGGAGAGGAGGGACTGAGTGACACACTGCCCACTGGGGTTCTGGAATGCCCTGCTTAGGTACTAAAGGGCAACACCTTTCAAATGCTGTCAGTTGATGCCAGGATAGAGGGATTGTTGGGATGACCTCATGCAATAGTTACACTGAAAGCAGTGGACAGGAGTATCTCTGCTGTCGCTCGCATAGGTGTGTGTGTCTTACACCAAGTTACAGTCGTAGACTTCTGATCCTAAAGCAAAACAGGAATACCAACTAGCTTTTGATTCCTCTACAAGTATTCTAACAGTTAAGTGTCATGGCTGCACAGGTGAAAGCTAGAGTGAAGTAGAAACAGACAAGGCAGTCCAGTAGATTTACTATAATTAGTGACAGTTCCTTCACTTTAGGGTTTGCCTTCATGAGTGATTCCCAGGTAAGAACCAGCTTTTTCATGCAAGGGTATACTTGCTCGTTTCTAAGCTCAGATTGGTAGGTCTTCTTCCTAACCTACTTCATATCACCTTGTCTGCTAACTTATCTGGGAAAGGGAAAAATGAAAAGGGACTTTTTAAATAGAGCTAATGTATTAAGATACCAACAAAAGTTGGCACCTTGTAGCTCGTCATGTTGAACCTTTGATGAGAAGGTTGATTTCACCTCAGCCAAGGAGATGTGTTGACAAGGTTGACTTCTTAAACAGCACTTTTTGGTAAGAAATCCACATGAACACGCACATCTAGCTTTAGTCTGGGGAAACCCAGGACTTTTTTGGTGAGGCAGGACAAATTTACCATGCTTTGCATTGCTGAGAGGAGTGGCTCCCAGGCTGCTTGTAGCTGAGCCTCACTTGAAAAAGAAAGCAGCCATGATTGAGACCTTGTGGATCTAGATGGGGTCTGTTTCAGTCCTGTCTTTGACCTTGACCTTGACCTGAGACCTGCCCCACCAACTGGGGACTAGTCTGAGGGTGACTCCTCCTGAAGGAGGAATGGATGGTCTGTGGGCTTGGGAGATGTCAGCACCACTGCTCTGTGCCATAGTGGATTTTTGCTTCCAGTGTTTGGATATTCCTTGCTTCCTTCTCAGATCCGGGAGCTGGTTCCTGAGTCCCAGGCCTACATGGATCTGTTGGCCTTCGAACGCAAACTAGACCAGACCATAATGCGGAAGCGTGTGGATATTCAGGAAGCGCTGAAGAGGCCAATGAAGGTATGTCCTGAAAAATGCATGCATTGAGCTGGGGAGGGTAAAAACAGTCCTTATATTAAATGGTGGAATGATCTTTCCAGTAGCAGCCCTGTGAACAGAGATATTTTGAAGCAGGTCAGATAAAGCTCCTAAGAATTAAGCAGCTGGGGAGCAACATGTGTGGGGAAAATGGTGGAGGAGATTTTGTGGATATTACCAGCTCTAGCTTCTGAAAGCCTTTCATGAGGGAAATAACAGCTTCTGGATAAATAAACCCTCGTTTTGGAACTTTGTATTAGAAAGATTAAAAAGAAGAAAATAAGAGATTAGAGGGATGTGCTGAAGAGAGGTATTAAGTTTCCTATTAGACTTAAGTCAAAAGCTAAACTTGTGCAATAATGAAACATATAATGTGCAGTAATAGAACATATAATGTGAAGAATTACTTACAGAAAAATTGTTAAAAGGTCCTGCAAAAATATGCATGTATGTGGTCTGTAAAAGGATGATTCAGTTTTCTGAGTCTATTCAATTGAATAATGGAAAAGTTCAGGTAGGAAGAAACTGTGTGTGCCACCTAGTTCAACCTCCAGCTCCAAACAGGGTTGTCAAGGCCTTGTTCAGTTTGAAAATCTCCAAGGATGGAGGTTTCACAGCCTATTCAGACAATCTCTTCCAATGTTGGGCCACGCCCATGGGGAAGAATTTCTTTTCATGTCTCATTTAAGTTCTTGTGACTGTATGGAATGCTCATACTTATTCATATAGTAAATCCTGTAGTATGAAGGTTTGTAGCTGTGTGTCTACTGTGAAGTAAAGGTGTAGTTCTTGTCTGTACCCCAGTAGTGGGTATCAGCCCAACCAAGATCCACATTCTGCTCTGTTTGCCACTCTGAGGGTATCTGGTAAGATGTGGAAGGCTGCTACCTTTGATGTTTTTCTAATTGATGTATCTGAAACAGAAGAAAGAAGGAAAAAGTTCTCTAATGTACCTATCTTACAGAGAGAAAAAAAAAGTGTGGATGGTTTAAATCTCAAGTTTGTAGTCAATAAGTGTTGTATATACAGTAGATTGGACTCTTAGAAGGAATAACTTGTCTTAGCTTCTTACTGTGGGTAGAACACCATTATGTTCAACCAGGTAGGAACTGGGCCATGGTTAAAAGTAATTGGAGATTTAGGCTTGCATTCATAAACCTGCAGGAAGATGTTTGTTCTGTGGCAAACTCTTTAACTAGGGAATTGACCAGGACACGTGGTTCCAGCTCCAAGCTGTACAATGGAGTTATTCAGGGCTTGTAGCAGGGAAGAGTGCAGGAGACACAACACTCTACAGAAACTGTAGACAGAAAATTCTGTTTCCGTCTAGGGCTCACCAAACACATTTTAAATATCAGTTACTCAGATAGTTAACATCTAAAGAATGATCAAACAGATATTTTCCAAATTCATGTCTAGATTCAGCATGTAGCAGCTGTGAAATTCAAGACCTGCCACAACAGAGCTAAGCCTAGATAAATTTGGGTTGTTCTGATGTGAAGTATTTTCATTTTACTATAGTTGGAGCATTGGTAACTGCAATAAAAGTTATCTCTGCATTTCCGTATCTTGTCAAAGCTCTTGTAAGTGTGAAGTATTTGGGAACAGTGGTTTCCAAACTGGGATTGTAATCCTGGGAAAGATTTAAATATGTCTGAGGTATGTGGTAATGGGTAGAGAATATGCAGGACTGCTTGGAATTATGAGTTGTAATTGCAGTTATCTTCATCATAGTGATTGAGTTATAGCTGGAAACAGTCTTTGGGAACCACAGGCTTATGGTCTGGTGTTGCTCAGGTTGTTTTTTTGGTCTGAAGACTCATTCTGGAGAAGTTTTAGGGGGAAATGTTTCAAACACTTCTAATTGAAGAACTCGCCCCTGCTAGGCCTGTTGATCCTGCTTGGATCTCCTGTGAGCAGCTGCCAGGTCAGATCAGATGCCAGTTGTGGGACTGCTCAGAGAGGGAGACCTGGGAGTTGTGGGGTTGGTTGAAGGGGGGTGACCTGCACCACCTGCCAGCTCACTTTGCTGGTGTCAGCAACTCCTCTCAGCTGCCAGCTGTTCCAGTCTGGATCCTGCCTTCTCTTTTTTCTGCCTGTTGGGTGCTACCATGCGCTCTCCTCTGCTTCTGTCAGTCCTGTGTTCTTGGGCTCCATCTCTCCTGAAGGAGCTCCTCTGCAGAGCAGCCCTCACTGTGTGCTCGACCCAGACGTCCTTGCAGCGACTCCATGGGAGATGGACCTGCTCAAAATTCCAGGAAGGGCTTTTTAGGAGGGAGTCAGGCTGTTTGGCTGCAATGTGGCTGGAGGTACAGATATAGCAAACTCCATGGTCTGAAGGAAACAGAAACCACATGGCTCCACTCCAGACGAGTAGATGTCATTGAAGAAGAATGTGTTGCTGAAAATCTGGACAGCCAGGGCCATGGTGGACTTTGAGAGAGGGATTTATTTGGCTAAGTATAGACATCTACAGTGTATTTATTTGTGTGTAAGCTGGTCACTCTGGACTCCCTTTATAGTTGGGAGATTAAGTCAGTGTAGGCAATGGGGCTCAGGGCACAGGATGTATTAAAAAGAATATAGACAGAGCATGCCCTAAAAAGTGTCTGTTTCTCTCTACTGTCTAAGCCTGGGATAATTAGTCAGTTGTGGATATAAACGTAATTTTCATAAGACAGATGATTTTCTCCAGCAAGGTTCCTGCTCCAGGCCTTGGCACCACAGACGATGGTTTGGTCTCACCCAAACCAAAAGCTGTTGCCCAGGGACTGTCACATTCTCAGGGTGAACTGGTATAGAACATTTTGTTTATCAGACCTGGGTGTAGTTGCAGTTCCTCAAACTAAAGAATCTTCTCCCGGTTTCTCCATTTTTAGGTTAAAACCAGTACTACAGTCTCAATACCATCTCAGTACTATCTCAATGTCTCTCTTACTGTTTTTGTAAATTGAGATTCTTTCTTCACTTTCATGTTTTAGGAGGACTGAGGAATGTCTATTGGATTGTTGGCAGGCAGGAATTTGCCTTTTTTCTGAAATACTAAGTTTTCTTCCTGGTCCTTTGCCCTCTCAGACAAGACTGGCTTTTTGCATCCGCAGCATCTCACACCTGAGCTCTGCAGTCCTGTCTTTCTAAGAGACTCCCATCCTGTCCTGAGTGCTAAACCTTGAGCATCCAAGGGCTTTTTTTAGGGGCAGAAGAACAAATAATTTGTGGAGATTTTTGTGTCATACTCTGTACCCTGCTGTCACTGAGTACCTGGAATCAAACCTGCACTCACTTCAATCAACAAATGCAGTAGGTATCATTTATGCCAACTTGGGTGAAGCCTTTTATTCATCCTTCCTGGGATGTTATGGAGAAAGAGGTGGGGATTACTAAAGAAAGCTTAAGGTAACTGAGAGCAGTGTCAGCTCTGTCACTTCCTAGCTGTTGTAGATTCCCCTCTACACTGAAGGTCTGCAGCATGGGCAGTGTACTGCCTCCATTTCTGTGATTGTCATGTGGGCTTTGGTGCTGGCTGGGATTAATTGGAGGAGTTTCTGCTGTAAAATAGTTGCCAAGTGCATGTGCAGTCTTAATCCATCACAAACTAACTGAAGTGTTTGATGATAACGTGGTTAAATCTTGCGTAACCTCCCTCCCTCTTCCACCCGCAGTAGGAAGAAGAATCATGGGGCTGGTGTGGATCACTGTGTACTCACAGTGAGTAGTAACAGACTGGTTGAGATTGGAAGGGACTCATGTTGTCCAACCCCCTGCTCAAGCAGGGCCACCTAGAGCTGATTGCTCAGGACCATGTCCAGACGGCTTTCGAACATCTCCCAGGTGTGAGACTCCACAGCTTCTCAGGGTAACATGTTCCAGTGCTAAATGGTTCTTAGGAAGGTGCCAGAAACCCTTTCAGCAGTAGGTAACAGTTCCACCTAAATTCTAGTAATCAGAGATCAGTTCATACTAAGACACATGAAGGTTTGGCATCTTATAAAACTCTCAAATATTGATAGGACTGGGCATTCCTGGCCTTCTTGTGATCGGTATATTTTTTAGCCTCTCCAGCCCCTTCCGTGGTTTGGTGTTTTTTGGTGTGTGTTTGTTGTTTTTTAAAGAGCTTTTGTCTTTGATCCAACAGTGGGAAGTTTAAAAATAGACCAGTTAAGACTGATTAATGTGTTTATTTATGACCACTAAAGCAAGATACTAGAGATTTTTCATTATGTCAAGTCTCAAAGTCAACACTAGATATCCTTTAAAAAAAGCTGCCTTATTTGATGAATTATTAGAGCCTGTGTTGTACAGGAAATTGAGCTGGACAATAAAATCACTTCTGGCCTAAAACCCTGCAAGTTAAAATCTGTATTGTTGTGACAGTGAGTTCTGTGGGTTAACTAACTGGTTTGTTATGCTTTGTGTAGCATGCATCACATACTTTGATCAGGTTTGAATGCATGATCTTGTGGTATAATGTGTATGTTCTGCTTTTTGTGGTGTGAAATATGGAAAATACAAACTCCTAATCTCCTTCTTTACATTAGCCCATATTTTAAATATGTCTTTCAGGTTCTTTAGTGTTCTCTTTTCTTAAGTAAAAAACTCAGTCCTCCCAATCACTGTAGAGAAAGAATTTTTCAGTGTGCCTAACTGCTCTTATCACCCATCAATGTACACCTCCTGGTTATGTTCCTGAGAGAGTGCAGTTAAATAATAATCTGCTATAACTGATTTGATAGACTGTTGGGCATACTATTCTCTGTTGTATTCCTCTATAACATTTGTTCTGCTTTTCTGGAGGCTTTTTGATTGTTGAAGTTTTTACAGAACTGTCTACAGGTGATTTTAAAGTGTTGATACAAATTTGAACTCAGTAAATATTGGACAATTCTTTTTAGTATTCATGATACCTGCATATTCTACTAAGTCATTGATTTTCCTGTTTTGGGTTGGCCATTTTAAAGTTCTTCTCCATCTTGTGTTGTCATGAGTTACGTAACAAATTTTGCTTCTCCAAATTTTAACGTGTCTGTTTGCTGCTCTGGGTGAGCAATACCTCTGTGTTTCAGTTCTGATGAGAACACTCTCTGTTCCATTTGATTTGCTCACCCTTGACCACTTATTAGTGGTAACTGTTCCTTTCATCTCCTGATTTCTAGTTGCCATTCTCCTTTATCTTCCACTGGTTTTTTTGCTTCCTAGAAAGTTTTTGTGAGACCGTTAAACGATTACTCAGTATGCAAAGATAGAGACCTTTAAATCCTTCCTGTGCTTTAAGCATGAGGTTTACAAGCTGTGCTGAGGCACATGGACACCCACCCTTGGGGTGTGCATAGAGGACTCTCTTACACAATACTCTTCATAGGGTCAGCAGCCAGATTTCCTTCATTCACCCAACAATAGACTATCTGCTGATAACTTGGTTGATTTGTTTGAAATCCCAAGCACAACTTCCCTGCAAGTGTCCTGGAGGTATTGTGTCCTGCCTGAGAGTTCACTGAAGGAAACTTCAGCTTCAGCAGTGAATGGAGATTTGTCCTGGAGTTCTCACAAGATCTCACCTGTACTGTCAGGTGCTTAGTTTCTGATTTGACTTTTTAGGGAAGGAAACTGAAAAAAAATATGGCATTATAAACCAGAGGTACTTTTCTGAAAGATTTGCTGGATTTCCAGAATTTTGCCCATTTACTTCAACTTAAGGCTGTATTGATTTGTATGACAAGAACTTAGAAAACAACCTGCAGCTCTGCTTCTCCAGCATTCCTGTCAACTTCCCCTTTAGATCTGTTTCATTCCACATGAGCTGTCCTGGCATTTTGCAGCTGTTGCAGCTGAGACCTTTGCAGTAGTTCATCACTCACACGACCAATTCTCTGTCACATATGCTGCTTTTTTCTTTTTTCTTTTTTTTTTTCTCAAGGAGAAATTATAAGTGAAATACAGTGCTTTTGGGGAAGGCTTTTCATTTTAATACAACTGCTGTTTCAGGTTAATTTTGCTGAAGACAAAGCTGCATGTATCCTACACTTAGGGTAAAAGCAGATGAAGCATCTGTAGATTTTTTGGACAAGAGGTTCTTTGATGTACAGTGTTGATCAAGTCTCTCTTAAGTTCCCCCCTGTTGAGCTTTGCTGTTCTGGGTGGTAAAGTTTCAGTGTGTCTGAAGCTG
>NW_009953300.1:288806-297018 GCF_000747805.2 Chaetura pelagica
AAGTTACTGAAAAATCCTACCAGCAAAAAACAAGGCCACGGGTTTTGGTTGGTTGCTTTTCTGCTCTCTGAGAAACCACCATACAGAGAGGAGAACAGATTGTAGATCTGTGCTATATAGCCACTTGCCCAAATATATATTGCGACGTAACCAAGTCACATAACTGATGTTGTATCATTTCCTGTCTGGATGAGGTGGAGTTGCTCAGCTGAAGATGGAAGAATACCTCCCACTGAGAACCTTCTGCATATGAACTTGACATTATTATGGAACCCTGGAGTACTGATAAGTGAACTGAGTGCAGTGATTTGGGATGTGTGTCTTCAGCCAAGAAGAGGTTGTGGTCTGTATAGTGGCTGTAAAGCCCCTGCCAGTGCTTTGTTGGTGTTCTTCTTCCTGGAGCTCAGTTTTTACTGCCTAAATTGACTCTGAACTGACACCTTGGACTATACTCTTGGATCTCTGCCAGGATCTTGCTTCATCAGAGGGGGATGATAGTGACAGCTGACAGGAGAAAAGTCATGGTAGAGGAGGAAGAGCCTGCTTGTCCAAAGAAAATGTTCATTTGTAGAGCTATGGTTCTGACGTTTTCCTGGAGATTTCTAAATATATTTTCTTTACATGCCTCTGCTCAAAGTATATATTAGCACTGCTGGTGGTAAGTGTGTGTAGGGCAAGTTCAAGTGCCATTGTCTAATCTTTGGAACTGGAAGGTAAGTAAGATAGTCATCCTTCCAGAGTGTCTTGAGCAAAGAGTTCTCAGGTGGCTTTCCTGAGGAAACAGTGGTGCTGGCAACACTGGACATGTGAAGGGAAGAGGTGGTAGTGGGAATTTGGAGAAGGGCAGAAAGAATGAAAAAATCAAGCACCAACTCATAAGGGAACAAACAGGAGGTGGGCTTGTTGGCAGCAGCTTAGAAAGGTGGTTGTGGAGACATGAAAGTTTCTGGATCAGTGCAGCGCTGTATGGAAGAGGACAAGCTGTGTTCATGGCCAAGTGCCTTTATCACAGTTGCTCTGACTGCATTCACTTGACAATTGTAGCCTTTTTGTCATAAACAGATATTTGAGATTAGAGTCCCAGATAAGTTTTTGGCAATATTTTTATCTGAAATGCATACGTCAGAGTTAATGGCCAGTTTTTCCACATGGAGCACAGGCAAGAAGGGCTCTGAGAAGTTTCACAGCCATGAGCCAGTACAGCACTTGGGAAACCTTGGCTAGCCTGTTGGATGACAACAGGCTGGCATGGCTGTGTCTTTCATAGACTGGAGCACCTGGGAGAGATGAAGCACAGTGCCTTCCTCCACTTGGGTCTCACAGCAAACTGGAGGTGCAGGAGGTTTGATTAGGCTGAAAGGCAGTTAAAGAGGAGGGTTAGGCAGCAGGGGAGTGTGTATGTTTGTGTGTCTGTAAGGAGTCTATCACCAGGCTCTGCATGATGGTGGAATGCAGATGGACAGAGATGTGTGATCTGCAGCATGTGATTGTGATGGCCACTCACAGCCTGATCTGGGACAGCTACGAAGGGTGTTCCTGCATCAAGAGGTTTGCAGCTGAGTCTTAGCAATCTGGCTAGATCTGGAGAGGAAGGGCATCAGACTCTACTTTTCTGGCAGGATTTCTCAGGTGTCTAATCCAGAAGGATGGAATGTATGGATGGCCTCATAGGCCTGGCCCTGCAACCTTCCATCTCCTCTTACAGTGGATCTTGGCATGTTTGTACAGCCAGGAGGTTTTGAAAGGAGGATTTGAATTCAGCTGCTCAGTGTATTTTCTTACACATAACCAAATCTTGGATTCTAGTGTAACCTGATGCAACTGTACTAAACATGCAGATTCTCTACTAAATGTGTAATTATCACCTTTCCTTTGGCTCCCTATGGTCTCAGACTTAAACTGGATGTGTACATTTCTCTGTTTGTGTCACAGCAAAAGCGGAAACTGAGGCTTTACATCTCCAACACCTTTAATCCTGCCAAGTCTGATGCAGATGACGCTGATGGCAGCATCGCCTCCTGGGAGCTGCGTGTGGAGGGGAAGCTGCTGGATGATGTATGACTTGCTGTGCCTCGCTGGGCTGCACGGGTCGGGACATTGTCCTGGGGGGAGGTGCTCTGTGCTGAGGGCAGGAACTCATAAGAGACATGGAATGGCAGGGAGTGGCAGCGTGGACCTGTTGCTGCCGGGAGGGTGCCATGTCCAGCCCGAGTGAGGGATGAGGCTTAATGGAAATTTTGGGAAGGGGCAGGGAGGGCATCAGGAAAGGGAGCAGACCTGAGGACAGGACAGGAGGAGCTGGAGAGAACAGGGATGAGATGATTCTCTAAAAAGATTACAGCAGGGCTCAGGTCACAAGAGGTGTGGTAATTGAGGCCTACGGCAGGCATTGCATCTTGTGACAGGGATAACAGGGAGAAGCCAGGAGTTCATATTCCTAGAGAGGATGAGAGGATGGGTGGATGGTCAGAGCAAGGACAGAAGGAAAGTTTTATAATTCTAAAGTCCTCAGAAACCTCAGCCATGGGTTAAGATTTCCTTGGGGAAGGCTGGACTTGCCTAATAATGACATCACATGTTTGAATAGACTTCACAAGCTCTAAGTATTTGATTGGATGTAGAGGTGGGGAACATGCATGTACGGAGAGGACAAGGCTTTCAAGGCACATCTCTCAGTCTGTCCTGTACATGAAACAGAATCATAATCTTGCTGGAGGATGAAGGGAGGACAAAAGTGTAACATCTGGATTATTTATTGGAACAGAATAACTTCTCAGTTACTGCAAATTACAAATTGAAGGAGAATGTATTTCTAAAAGATTTTCTGCATTAAGTAAGAAGATATTAATTAAAATCCCATTAACTGTATTCTATGGGAAGTCAGATTATGTGATTCTAGACCTCCCAGTTTTTAATGTAGACAGCATGAGCTGTGTCGTAAACAACAAATACTGATATTTAAATGGAAAAGCAAAATGTAACAGGAAATACTTTTAATCTGTATGAATAATCTGTAAAATTTACTGTCATCTGGTAAATCAGACCAAGGAATTAGCATTAATCAAAAAACCCAAGCTGTTAAAATAAAAGGTACAGTGGCCTTAGAATCATAGAATCACAGAATTGTTTGGAATTAGAATCATAGAATGGTTTGGGTGGGAAGGGATCTTCAACCCAACCCCCTGCATGGGCAGGGACACCTCCCACCAGCCCAGGCTGCTCCAAGCCCCATCCAACCTGCCCTTCAACACTGCCAGGGATGGGGCAGCCACAACTTCTCTGGGCCACCTGGCCCAATGACATCACATGTTTGAATAGACTTCACAAGCTCTAAGTATTTGATTGGATGTAGAGGTGGGGAACATGCATGTACGGAGAGGACAAGGCTTTCAAGGCACATCTCTCAGTCTGTCCTGTACATGAAACAGAATCATAATCTTGCTGGAGGATGAAGGGAGGACAAAAGTGTAACATCTGGATTATTTATTGGAACAGAATAACTTCTCAGTTACTGCAAATTACAAATTGAAGGAGAATGTATTTCTAAAAGATTTTCTGCATTAAGTAAGAAGATATTAATTAAAATCCCATTAACTGTATTCTATGGGAAGTCAGATTATGTGATTCTAGACCTCCCAGTTTTTAATGTAGACAGCATGAGCTGTGTCGTAAACAACAAATACTGATATTTAAATGGAAAAGCAAAATGTAACAGGAAATACTTTTAATCTGTATGAATAATCTGTAAAATTTACTGTCATCTGGTAAATCAGACCAAGGAATTAGCATTAATCAAAAAACCCAAGCTGTTAAAATAAAAGGTACAGTGGCCTTAGAATCATAGAATCACAGAATTGTTTGGAATTAGAATCATAGAATGGTTTGGGTGGGAAGGGATCTTCAACCCAACCCCCTGCATGGGCAGGGACACCTCCCACCAGCCCAGGCTGCTCCAAGCCCCATCCAACCTGCCCTTCAACACTGCCAGGGATGGGGCAGCCACAACTTCTCTGGGCAACCTGGCCCAGGAGCTCATCACCCTCACCATAAAAAAGCCTTCCTTACATCCAATCTAAACCTGCCCTCTTTCAGTTTGAAACTGTTGCCCCTTGTCCTGTCAGTACAGGCCTTGGTAACAATTATCTGTCCATCTTTAAGAGCCCCTTTAAGTATTGAAAGGCCACAGCAGATCTCCCCAGAGCCCTCTCTCCAGGCTGAACATCCCAGCTCTCCCAGCCTGTCTCCAGAGCAGAGCTGCTCCAGCCCTCGGGCTGATCTTGTGGCCTCCTGTGGACCTGCCCTAACAGGTCCATGTCTTTCTGGCACTGAGGACCCAGGGCTGGATGCAGTGCTCCAGGTGGGACTCAACAGAGCAGAGCAGAGGGCTGGTGCAGCCCTCAGCCCCTTTTCCTGGCCTCCTCTGGACCCACCCTCACAGGTGCCATGTTCACAGTCCTTTTCACTAATATGAAGAGTCAGGGACATCGTCCCTTATGTGTGAACTGTTCCACCACTGTTAAGATTTTTGCATCTTACACTGCATTTGTCAGAGGTTTCAATTAGGTTGATCACAGTTGTGGTCTAGATAGGAATTAATGCTCAAGAGAAAGAGCCTGGGAAGGAAGCAGAGGACACAAGCTAATATATGCAGCCTTAAATATTTCTGTTTCTTCTGATTGTACAGCTCAGCAAACAGAAGCGGAAGTTTTCGTCTTTTTTTAAGAGTTTGGTTATTGAACTGGATAAAGATCTTTATGGACCTGACAACCATCTTGTGGAGGTAAGAAGGTCATGCATCCTTTGCTTACAAACCTGGTACTAGCAGAGATAAACAGGTCTGTGCCCATTGTCTACCCTGTGTATCTTACCTTCCATTCATTTTCTCATGTAAGGTATTTGCAGTTTTCAAAATGAGATTATTTTTAAGAATGTTTAGTAACAGAATCTCTATAGCCTGAAAACACAGATGTGGTAATGATGTAGTGCATATCCTAGAACAGAGTGTATGACATGATTAAAAAATTTGTTTTTTTCCTAACAAGTAAAGTATGCTAACAGCACAACAGATCGTGCACTAAAGCTGAATTCCAGGGGCAGAGCTAGAAATTATTTGGGGTTTTTTGTTGTGCTGATTTTTTTGGTTTGTTTCTCCTTTTTTTTTTTTTTTTTCCCCAATTACAAGATCTTCAGGAGGCTTGTGCTTGTCTTACTCTTGCGTGGCATGCTGTGCAAGATGCACCTCGGTGAAAAAAAAGCTGTCCATCTTATTTACTGTTTTCTGCCACTGTTTTCCTCTGGCAGTGGCACAGAACTCCCACCACCCAGGAGACGGATGGATTCCAGGTGAAAAGGCCCGGCGATGTCAGCGTGCGGTGCACATTGCTCCTCATGTTGGACTACCAGGTCAGTGCACTGCTTTTGGCATGAAAAATACAGCCTCTGGCATAGAGTGCAACAGAGCACATTCATCCTGTCACACACATCAAAAACCAATTTACTTGGACTCAGAATGTCACTGGGTTCACTGAGGTTAGAATGATACCAATCTGACAGATTATTTGAAACGTAAAGTAAGGGGGGCACATCAAGTAACTTTCTTCTATAGTTCTTGGCACTATGAGAATTTGTGGTTTTGTTGCCCATCTGCAGTAAGACTATGCATCTCCACCTCAGGCACCTTAAGAGAATAGTCAGATAAGTTGCACATGAGTTACGTATGTGGTCCTGTTGAGAAATTCAAAGGAGTGGCTTTTGCCAGTGGTACCTGAACCAGCTCTGCAGCCTTTTCCTGACAGCAGACTACACATCCTTCCTGTTTCTTAAGTTTTGGTTACATTGTCGCCCTAATAATGGCATAAGACAATGTTTCCCTGCAAGTGGGAGATTTGCCATAAATCATTACTCTTTTGTCAGTTTTAGTAATATTTGTGGACTGAACACAAAAAGCAAGGGAATTGATCCATTTGAAGGCTAACAAAACTTACTTCCAAATCAGTTCCCTGGTCTTAGTCACAGGAAACAAACAAACAAACAAAAACCAGTAGGCAAAATTAGGTTATTCTGCCTTGGAATAGCACATAAGAGGTTCCTGGGCACAGTTTTGAGCTGTTTTAAGCAGCTGTAAGGCTAAGCTGCTTCATTCAGCTGTGGGTGGGCACTGCCACAGTCTCCGTTCTTGTGGCACAGGCAATGGAGACTTACAGTTGTGGAGGTCAGTAATCTGACTGAATCCCTGGAAGAATTGTTGCTGTCTGAAGCAAACTGATGCACTGCAGAGGGGAAATGGGATCTCCTTTTGCAATGGCAGTTCAGTCTCAGCTACATTTTGATTTTATAACTTCAAGAACTCATTCCCTATCATTGTCTTTCCCCTCCATGCAAATAGCATCTATCCAATATAAAGACACTATTTTATGTTAACAGATAGAAAATTTTGTTTAGTTTCGGGAGCAGATGAGCTGACTGAAATGCTGATATAATCAGTGAGAATCTTTATTGTTAAGACAGAATAATTATGTTTGTAATGCTCATCATTATTATAAATTTGTACTTTAAAATAGATGTTCTCTTATCCCTAAGCCTTGATTTGTTAACAAAGCTAGCTTTGGGTGAGCTACCATTAAACTAGACTGTGTGTCACAACCCAGGTAGGGCAACCCAGGGAGGTTCAGATCAGACCCCTGGCTTTCTAAACTCCTTCTCAGAGAGCAGCCTCGAGCAGCTGGATCCAGCCTTAGTCTCAGGCCCGGCCCATCCAGGGAGAGTGATTAAAATGTGGTGGTTCGAGGAAACACTCGATCATCTGTGACCTCTTGATGGGATCAAGTTGAAACAATCCTCAAGGTCTGTATTTGAATATTAGGTTTAATTCCTTCCTATAGAAGGAATACTGACAGCTCAATTATTGTCTCAGGCTGTGCAATCATAAAGGTTGATTATTTAGATCACAAAAAACACAATACAGGTATGTTGAAGCTGCACAGCCTGAGAAAAATCATGGTTAGGCCTTGTGTTACTGAATGATTTTAGGAGGGAAAAGTGAGAAAGAAGAGTTAGAGAGAATCCCCAGTGCTGGGCCAGGCAGTGAGGAGAGTTGGTGTCAGTGGGGCTCCCCAAGCCCACCAGCACAGCCCCTCCTTTCACAGGCCTGTTTCACTTAAACAATTGTTTTGCACCAATGAGTAATGGTGGTCGAGACATCCCACCACTGAGCAGCTGGCATGGACCTCCACCCCTCTGCTCCTCACTGTTCTCTCTGTGCAGGCCCAGGCCATGTGCAGACCATCCTCCTGTCCCCATCCTCCCAGAACCTCCTTTTGGGCTGCAGACAAGGTTCTGTTGGAGGGCTCATGTGGGTTAGACACCACTTCCCCAACAGGTCCTGAGAGCCGTTCTCTCACACTGTGGATACACACTTGAGGAGGCACAACATTCCAAGGTATCCCCAGAGTGTATGTTATGAGAGATGCAGAACAGGGTAGTTGCATCACAGAGGTCAGGAGAAGAAATATATTCCACTGAATAGTTGTGGTTGGGTAAATGTTCTGGTATGCAGCAGAATGGTGGGAACATGCTTGAAAAGCAGAGTTCCAAGGTACTTTGTTGGAGTGAGGGAGCTGAGCAGTTATGAGGTTTTGTCTCTGTTACCTCCTCCATCTCCTCTCCCTCTGTTGCAGCCTCCGCAGTTCAAGCTGGACCCACGGCTGGCCCGGTTGCTGGGGATACACACGCAGACCCGCTCAGCCATCATCCAGGCCCTCTGGCAGTACATCAAAACAAACAAGCTGCAAGACTCCCACGATAAGGAATACATTAACTGTGACAAATACTTCCAGCAGGTAACTCCTTATGGACACAGTAGCTCTTCAGAGGCAAACTATAATATCCCTCTGCAAATTTAGGAAGGATGAAAGTTACGGCTTTTATCTCCTTGTAATGATGTGCAGTATCTCCAGGACTGAATGGCTTTCAACAGTCACTACAACTAACATGAAAAACACCCTCCCCATGTGCCACTGTTGTCAAAACACCACAGCTGGTGTTTCAGTGCTCTCCCGTAAGTTGTGGCCTTTCCATGAAGGACTTTCTGTTATTGTTTCAATATATTGATTGACTATTCCCTCACCTTGATGTATCATTTTGCACTAAGAAACATGAAATAATCTGCTGATTCTGATTGCCAAGTCATATGTAGACCTGTTTTCCTCCTTTC